>NC_037679.1:59846869-60146869 GCF_003255815.1 Theropithecus gelada | reverse complement strand
AAAATCATTTGAGATGTTAGCTATTGTTAATTCCCTATGGATACGAGATCACAAATATATTGCAAGGACTCAAATAAATGAACAAATTAATTAATGAATTATTTTCTGTCATTTGTTCATTGAACCAAGATTTAGAGTTAAGTGCTGGACATGACATGAGTGGGAAGCCCTCACACTTCCAGGCAAGAGAACAAAGTTTGGGAATCAATGCTATAAAGGCAATGAAAAAAAGAAAAAAACAGTAAGTGTATTTTAGAAATAGCCTAGAAGACAGTAAGAAATACGACCAAAAAAAATCAAAGACTGATTCATTGCTCTTTTCTTTACTTCTCTCCTATTTTCCAAATGTAGCAAAATAACCCCACCTTGATATTACAGTATAGAAGTACTTTAATCTCAGAAATTTCATATAGAGAAAAAAGAAGGTGAAATTACAGGTCATTGAAGAAGACACCAAGAGGGCTTCGCAGCATAATCCAAGTATCTATATTTATTCTCCAGAGCACCAGTTCATTATACTATTTTTGTCCTAAGTTCCAAGTTATTGCATCTGATACTCAGAATTCTCAAGGGATTACATACTGACCTCAAAGTATCACTTAAAAAAAAAGAACACCTCCAGGAATATTTTAGAAGGCAAAAAATTGTTTATATCTCAATTTTAACACTTATCAGATTGTTTTATAACAAGTCCATCTCCATGGTTTTAGACTAAGGTCCCTTTAAGGTGAAGAGCTAAGGTAGCTCCAATTTGGCATAAGGGCTACCAAGTAAGAGACACTCAATATGCATTTTAAGATAAATAAAATCTAATTGTAGGATTATATCAATTTTTAGTTTTTTCTTATTCTGATTACCTTAGTAAGATGGCTTGAAAATGTCTACTTCTCTCTTAGAATCACAGAGATTAAATATGAAGGAAGTGGGAAGGGAGACAAAGATAGGGATTACAGTTTATTGACACCTGCTGTGTGTTAATGATTTTCAGGTCTATTTTCTCATTTCATTCTCAAAACAATCTATGAGACAAGTATTATGGTAAAGAAGCCAAGTTCAGAAATGCTAGGTGTGGCCATGCAGCTAATAAGTGACAAAGATGAATTTTCATCCAATTCAGACCCCGAATCCATGCCATTTCTAGCTGGCTTTTATTTTTGTGGGAAGCATTCTACTGTTCTTAAATCATGTTTGGCTTTCAAGAATGGGAAGTCATTTAACCACCAAGCAATTATCTTGTTGCCGTTTCAACATTTATCTGAATAAAGCTAGACTTTACATCTGTAGCCTGACAGCTCTGACAACTTTCTAAAATTTAACAAATAGATCCATTATTGTTTCAAAAATTCAGGGAAATACAAAGACACAATACAGCTTTGAATACTTTAGGCTGGGATTTTAAGAACTAGACACTATTTAACATGTATATGACACAAGCAAGACCAAGACTCTCTAGATGCTCATTACTCTTCAAAGGCATCTTGACAGCATCCCTAAGGCAAAGGCTGCCTGATTTAGCAATGAGAAAAAAGGGGGTTTAAATTTAAAAACTCAAAATAAACAAATAAAGCAATTAGAAAGGACATAATGCTTCCTTCACTGGTTTTACTCCCTTCTAATAGGCCAGCAGTTTTCAATCTCTGTTCTCTGGAACCCTATTGCCCTTTTGAGGAGTTTCACGGGCCATGCAGAGGACAGAGAGACAACTGAGTGGGCAAGGCTCACCTTCTACCCCTATCTATACCAAACAACTCAGTTTCTGTTTTGTATATTGAAGTTATCTGTTGATCATATATTGGGGAAGAAACACATTTTACTGCTTTTACAAAAGTTAGAAACTTCTGCTAGTGTGTTCTGGCAACAATTAAATGGTGTGTTGACATCTCCCTAAAGAAAACCTGGGGTTCTAGTTATTATAGACATGACAGCAGGAACCTTCCTTCTGCCACAGAAAGTTATTGAGATTTAAAATATGCCTTTGCAAACGAACAAAAAGTCATGAGATTAAAAAAAATATTCATTTAAAACTAATTTCTATATGGAACTGGCATAAAAACAGACACACAGATCAGTGGAACAGAACAGAGAACCAAAAAACAAATCCATACATCTATAGTAAATTCATTTTTGACAATGGTGCCTAGAACATACATTGCAGAAAGGACAGTCTCTTCAAGTGATGCTGGGAAAACTGGATATCCATACGCAGAAGAATGAAACTAGACCCTTAGCCCTCACCATATACAAAAATCAGCTCCAAAATGGATTAAAGACTTAAATCTAAGGTCTCACAGTAAGAAACTACTAAAATGAAACATTAGAGAAACTCTCCAGAGCATTGGACTGGGCAAAGATTTCCCCCAAGCACAGGCAACCAAAGCAAAAATGGACAAATGGGATCTCATCAAGTTAAAAAGCTTCTGCACAGCAAAGGAAACAATCAACAAAGTGAAGAGACAACCCACAGATTGGGAGAAAATATTTCCAAACTATCCATCTGACAAGGGATTAATAACCAGAATATATAAGGAGCTCAAACAACTCTAGAGGAAAAACATCTAATAATCCAAATAAAAATGGGCAAAATGTCTGAATAAGGCATTTCTTAGAAGAAGACATACAAATGGCAAACAGGCACATGAAAAGGTGCTCACCATCACTGATCATCAGAGAAATGCAAATAAAAACTACAATGAGCTATCTCATTGTAAAATGTTCAGATTTCATAATGAGATGTCATTTCATTGTAAAATAAAGTTGGAAATCAGGGCTCACCTCAGCTGAAATGGCTTTTATCTAAAAGGCAGGCAATAACAACTGCTAGCAAGGATGTGGAGAAGAGGGAACCCTCACACACTGTTGGTGGGAATGTAAATCAGTACAACCACTATGAAGAACAGTTTGGAGGTTCCTGAAAAAACTAAAAATAGAACTTCCATATGATCCAGCAATTCCACTTCTGGGTATATACCCCAAAGAAAGGAAATCAGTTTGCTAGCTATCAGCACTCTCATGTTTACTGCAGCACTATTCACAATAGCCAAGATTTGGAAGGAACCTAAGTGTCCATCAACAGATGAACAGATAAAGAAAATGGCAGTATATATACACAACGCAGTACTATTCAGCTATAAAAATATGAGATCCTGTCATTTGCAATGATATGGATGGAACTGGAGGTCATTATGCTAAGTGAAATAAGCCAGGCACAGAAAGACAAATTTTGTATGTTCTTATTTGTGGGAGCAAAAAATTAAAAACAATTGAACTCATGGAAATAGAGAGTAGAATGGTGGTTATCAGAGGCTGGGAAGAGTAGTAGAGTGGAAGGGAGGTGCGGATGGTTAATGGGTACAAAAATATAATTAGATAGAATGAATAAGATCTAGTATTTGATAGCACAACAGGGTAACTAGAGTCAATAATAACTTATTGTACATTTAAAACTAAAATTATAATTGGATTGTTTGTAACACAACGAAAGAATGGATGTTCAAGGTGGTGGATACCCCCACTTACACTGATGTGATTATTACACATTGTACGCCTGTATCAAAATATTTCATGTGCCCCATAAATATATACACCTACTATGTACCCACCAAAATTAAAAATTAAAATATAAAAGATGTCATTGTCATTGCCTGACTCAATAATGGCAATGTTTATAAAACAGCACAGATGATGGTATTGTATATACCCCCAGCACACTGCAATGGGGTTGAGATCATTACTCGTTTCTGATTTAGCGTATTTGCTAAGAAGAGCTTCTCTTACTACTGCTTCATTGTAAAGGAAAGGCGGACGCCTTGGTTACTTCTATAGCAAGGTAAATAATGATGATGGCACCTCTTACAGTCCTGGGAATTATATTTAGAGAAGAACTGTGTGCCTAATTCAATCTTTGCTCATTTGTTAGCCTTGGCGACTTTTTCATAACATAAAGTGAGGTCATTCACACTCTGCATAAAAGATCCTCCAAGTCTACTGACCATAATTTCACCTTCTTTGGAAAGAGCATGAGCTTTGGATTCAGACAGACCTGAGTTCAAATGCCAGCCCTTCCACTTATTAGCTATTAGATTGGGATATTTATCTTATTAAAGCTTTAATTTCTTTATCTTCTAAATATGGAAATACAATTTCCCAGACAGGATGAATGATTGAGGAATAAAGACGAAGGTGGCAGCCAACACTTATACACCCCTGACTGTGTACCAGGCACTGTCTTAAAGGCTTTACATAGATGTACTATTACTATTTCCCTTTTACAGATGTGGAAATTAAGGCAAAGAGAGTTTAAGACTAAATAAAATAACATAGGTAAAAGGTCAGCCACAAAATTGCCAGAAAAGACTACCTGCTCAATATACGCCAGCCCCCCGCTCACCCCCATACCTCCAAACCCTGCCATCTGCTCCTCTGAAATGGCATGACCGTGCAGGTTAAAAATAAAATTGGAAAATCTAAAGAATTAGATTCAAAGTGACTCACTCAGTGTCACTGAGAAATGATTCAGTCTCCTCAGCCACGAAAGCACACACCACCCCTAATGTAGGCACAGCCATATGATTATGTAAACACACGTGCAAGCACAAACAGTCCACAGGATAACAATGATCCCACAATCCTTCTAACTCCTCAGGTCTCATTGCAAACACTATCTTGTGCCCTCTTTCCTTCATCAGAACCTGATGGAATGCAACACAATCATGTCTTTCAGGGTATGGATGCCACTCAACAGTGTCCCTACAGTCTATACCCCGATATGCAGGGAATCAAGAAAGGAAAAACTAGGAACAAAACAAGAGGGGTGGGCAACAAATGGCAGGGGCATGAATGGTCTCTAAAAAGGGCTGGACATTGAAAATAATTTAAAGCAAGAATGAAAAAGTTCAGTGTAACCTTTGAATGATATGCTTCATAGTAGCTAGCTAATATAATAAATGCTCATATACGTACACACACACACACGCCTGATTCATGAACTGCAGAGCTTTAAGACATGATTCTCAATCAAATTTCAGAAGGAAATATTTTTAAATACTTACTTCTTAAAATGTTCGGATTTGAAAACTTTGGTGATTAAAAAAGCAGTGTTTTTCTTTTTGTTTGTTTGTTTTGTTACAATAGATGCTACTGTACATAAGATTTGAGTAGGCACTCCACTCCTTAAACCACGGATGGAGGGAGTGAATCTTACTGGATGAACTCAAGAGTAGGAATTGCATTGTAATATTGTTATCATTTCATCAAACTAAATCTATCTCCAAGTTCCCATTGCACCGGCTTCGTGGACAATTTAATTTCAGTTATTGCTGACACTCCCACTTTCCTGCCTCATGTATCCAGAACTGTGCTAAGGTCCTAGGAGTTTTGTAGAGAGCAGAACATTTAGAGAGATCAGTCAGGTGTCCAAGATACACTGGTTACCACTGAGCTGCCCGCTTTTCAAGTCTCCAGTGACTCCACACATTCACTCAGTCACTAACAAATATTAGTAAGCACCTACCACACTCCATGCTGTGTTCAAGGCACTGGAGATAAAATAAAGAAACAGAAGGATGAGACTGCCCCCTTCCCAGAGACTCCTAAGTTCCTTTCTCAGGCCAGGAACTCTCTGTGTGACTGACAGTTCATGTGGCTCCCACGCAGTCTCCCAGGCAAGCAACATAGCCATTCCCTCCCTTTCCATTCACCCTACCAGAAGCCTGGCTCCCTCTACAGGGCATCTCTCTTGCAATTTCTTCTTCCAACGGAGCATCAGTCTTGGAAGCTCAGGCTTTCAGAAAACAAAAGGCAGGAACTTTAAGTAACACAAAACTCTGCTGAAACAAAGGAGTTCAAGGGACCTGGCTACCATCTTGGAATGGAGAGTGAAGGGTGAGAGGGTGAGAATAGAGAGGAAGGGACAAATAACATCAAGGAAAAGAAACAAACACACATACACACACACACACATACGCACACACACACACACACCCTTGTTATACTTTCACATGTAAACGCCTTTTCCTAAAAAAGCAATCAAGTTGTTTTCGTATTGAACACCAAAACAAGATGTGATCTGAAAATGTTTTTATTTTTCATGAATTAGACTTTGTGCCAAACATTCACCACTGCCTTAAGGTATTATGCCTAGCACAGTATCTGACACATGACAGGCGAGATGGATGGATGATTAAAATAACTCTTTTCTTTTTTATAAGCTGTACATCTAATATGGAGGCTCTGAAAAACCACTTGAGAATGGCCAGCCACTCTGAGATATCTTTAGAATAGATGAGGCTATACTTAGGGTATGCACACTGAAAGATAAAATACTGTGAATGTATTTTGCAATGTAGAAGCATGGTGGTGAAATGTTTGCATCAAGATGTGAAAATATAATACAATTTTAAAAACACAAAGTAGTTCATTTTTTGTAATTATTTTTATTTAATTTAGTATTTAGCAGAACAAGGACTAACATACAATTAAAAATTGACTGTATCCCATAGTAACCATATATCCTTGGGGAGCTATATTCAGGTTTTTCACCTTTAAAGTGTAGAAAATCTTATCCATTATTACTTAGGGTTAAGATTGAAAAGAGATACTTTGGGAAAATACCATCATGGCTGGCCTACCCCAGACACTCAAGAAATGTTTGAAACACACACAAATACACACATGTAAGCATGCACACATGCACTTCTAGCTTGATCTTGAAGGTCTTATATATATATGTGTGTGTGTATATATATGCATGTATATACACATATATACATGCATATATATACATTTGAAGAAAAAAGTGAAAATTTTCCATCATCTTGTTAATCTTAACAAAAAGGAGAGGAATTAGACGGATATTCAGAATTCCATATTCTTTTTTTTTTATTATACTTTAAGCTCTGTGGTACATGTGCAGAACGTGCAGGTTTGTTACATAGGTATACACGTGCCATGGTGGTTTGCTGCACCCATCAACCCGTCATCTACATTAGGTATTTCCCCTAATGCTACCCCTCCTCTAGCCCCCGACCCTCTGACAGGACATGGATGATGCTGGAAACCATCATTTTCAGCAAACTAACACAAGAACAGAAAACCAAACATCGCGTGTTCTCACTCATAAGTGGGAGTTGAACAATGAGAACGCATGAACACAGGGAGGGGAATATCACACACTGGGGCTAGTCACAGAATTCTATATTCTTTACACACTTAATGATGGTCTCTCAAAGCTTTCCAGAAATGATAATCTAAGGTACAGTCCCTTAAAGTACCAAGCTACCTATTTTTATGCTTGGAGATTTCCATGAACTGGCTAAAAATTTCGATCATATTTGGAACCTAGATAGAGACTGAATGGCCCCAAATCTTTCCTTCCAGAAATGACCCAGCCTGTGTGGGCAGCTTCTCAAGTCTAATTAGCACAAAAGTTGTTTGCAATAAGAAAATAAATTAGTTCCAAAGCAGTAGAAAATGCATAAACTTATAAAGGGCTGGATTTGCATTTTAAAGTCAAGTAACATTTCCTTTTTTTTCTGTTAAGTACTCATAAATTTATACTCCTGTACCTGTTCATAGAGAGGTCACCCTTCTAAACTACAGAACAGTTAACATCAGATACAAACATGTCTTTACTAAGATCTGGTAATAAAAATTACTATAAAAATAGTACCTTACTAACCTTAAGTTCATTTTGATGTAAGTTCATTTTAGCTCCCCCTCCTTAAATGTAAGTTCATCTCTAGCACTTGCATGGAAGCTGACTTTTATCATTTATTGAAAAAAATTTAAACTCTTTGAGCACTGTACGACCTATCTTTCAAATCAAGTGAAGTAATTACATAATTTTATAACTTTCCATGAAAAGTTATTTTTTCTCCAATGTCTAATAATTTGATTTGTATTCTCCTGTGGATAGTTTTTCTCTTTTATTCATTAGTGTAATATAAAGGGATTGTTCAACCAGAATAAATAGCTGGTCCCCTTATATTCTTTGCTAAAAACATTTCTTTTAAAAGTAGCATCATCTTCAGTTTCAGGATCCTTCAACTCAATGTGTTTAATTCCTGTACTGAGCATATTCATGAAGGAATTAAATGAAGGAACAAACAGTCATCATTGTAGTCTGGTCTCCATTATTATCATGTTCCCTTGTCACTTAATTTCTCCCACTCTCAGTTGTTCCATCTGTAAGGTGGAGGTAATAATTATCTCATAAGGTCAAGAGGACAGTATAATGATAAACGGGGATAACTAAAAAGCATAAAATTATTCATAAGAAAAGTAACAAGAAAATGCAATGTCCCTAGGCATGGGCAAGGATTTCATGACTAAAACATCACAAGCAATGGCAACAAACGCCAAAATCGACAAATGGGATCTAACTAAAGAGCTTCTACACGGCAAAAGAAACTACCGTCAGAGTGAACAGGCAACCTACAGAATGGGAGAAAATTTCTGCAATCTACCCATCTGACAAACGGCTAATATCCAGAACCTACAAAGAACTCAAACAAATTTACAAGAAAAAAACAACCCCATCAAAAAGTGGGCAAAGGATATGAACAGACACTTCTCAAAATAAGACATTTATGCAGTCAACAGACACATGAAAAAATGCCCATCATTACTGGCCAGCAGAGAAATGCAAATCAAAACCACAATGAGATACCATCTAATACCAGTTAGAATGGCAATCATTAAAAAGTCAGGAAACAACAGATGCTGGAGAAGAAATAGGAACACTTTTACACTGTTGGTGGGAGTGTAAATTAGTTCAACCATTGTGGAAGATGGTGTGGCAATTCCTCAAGCATCTAGAACTAGAAATACCATTTGACTCAGCCATCCAATTACTGGGCATATACCCAAAGGATTATAAATCATGCTACTATAAAGACATGCACATGTATGTTTATTGTGGCACTATTCACAATAGCAAAGACTTGGAACCAACCCAAATATCCATCAATGATAGACTGGATTAAGAAAATGTGGCACACACACACCATGGAATAATATGCAGCCATAAAAAACAATGAGTTCATGTCCTTTGCAGGGACTTGGATGAAGCTAGAAGCAATCATTCTCAGCAAACGATCACAGGGATGGAAAAGCAAACACCATATGTTCTCACTCATAGGTGGGAACTGAACAATGAGATCATTTGGACACAGAGCAGGGAACATTACACACCGGGGCCTATCGTGGGGTTGGGGGATGGTGGAGGGATAGCATTAGGAGACATATCTAATATAAATGATGAGTTGATGGGTGCAGCAAACCAACATGGCACATGTATACCTATGTATCAAACCTGTACATTGTGCACATGTACACTAGAACTTAAAGTATAATAATAATAATAAAGAAAAGAAAATGCAATGTCCCAAAACTAGAATTATGAAAAAAATGCAATGGTTGTTTATGCAATGTTCTTCACATCAAAATCCCTCAAATCCAACATGAGATAAATTATTTGATCTTAAAAAAGGAGCTTCATCATCTAGAATTAGGGCTCTGATAATGAAATATCAATGGTAATGACTTAGTATGTGACACCACATCACCCATCCTCAATGCTAAATATTTAACTTGAGTAAATGTGTTGATTCTGATAAAATTCTGAGTGAAAGCTATAAAACAGAAGTAAAATACTCAAAGAAGAGCAAACCTTGATTACTCAAAATGCTTAGAAAATGAGGGTTCACTTCTTGCATGCAGCCCATCATCAATGACTCCAGATACTCATTTTGCAGAAGAAGTTCCTGATTTCACTTTGCTCCATCAACGTTTCCCTCTTATGACTTCCATTTGAGCAGAGGAATTGTATTTTGGTTTCTTAAAGGTTTTTCTTTGATTATGATTAATCAAGAAATCTAAAAATTTACAATACTCCAAGGTTTACTATTATAACATGAAATACAATATGCAGAATTGAAAATTCCGCTACAGCTTTTCAAAAATTCCACTATTATGTGATTCAATTTCACAAATTAAATCTCACTTTCACTATCTCTTCTAGTCTCAAAATGATTTTGCACAGTATCTCTTTCAAGATATCATTTTGTTAATATTTTTTAAAGCTTGGCATCTAAGGTTTCTAGTTTATTACCCCTCCCAAGTATTAATAGTTTATTCTCTCACGGAGAATTTAAAATTTGAGTGAAACTTACTTTCTTGTATTGCATTAAGAATCTCTGAAAAGTCCACATCACTCTTTGGCCCGTCAGGTAGTATTTGCATATCCAGCTGGTAGCCTTGCAAATCCACACCTCCTTCTAGAGAAATGAAAGATATTCATGGAGTTTGCACTGGTTATCAGAGAGTCTGTCATTAGGGTCCCAAGGAGAAGCTATGTCAAAATCCAAAGTGAACAGCTAGCTGGTTTGCCAATGATCCTCCTTCTTAGACAAAGGACTTTAAAAAAAAAAAAGGAACATACACAAGCCATTTGCATTGTATGGGACTAAAAAGGTTCACTTGTATTTCCAATGCAAAAATAAGGCAACTAGTTTTTTACAAGGATACATACTTCATAGTATTTACTGATAATTCCCTAGGTAAAAAAATGTAACATAGCCTCTACCTAAGGGTATTTAAAATTATTTTCAGCTTCCACATGGATTAAATGTGACATTAACAAAAACATTTTAAGATATCATCTTCTTATAATAATTCATTCTTAAGGATGGAAATTAAACCTCCCTGATTCATCATTTATTTTTCAACTGTATCCGAATTTGAAAATGTTTTCTATGAAGCAATTAAGCCTCTTGTTCTAGGTTTGTCTGACATATTTTCGGCATGTCCTAAAGAAAGAAAGTTTTTATGCTGCTCCATACACCTATAGAACATTTAAGGAAGTCAAAGAAACCAAGGTACCAAAAAGTAGCTTTATCATGAACAATAAACCTTCTAAACCTTCTAAAAGCTTCTTAAAGTAATCAGTAAGAATGTCTCCAATTTGAGAAGTCTGCCAGGGCTAAAAAGCCAGTGCTAAAATAAACAGCCTGATGCCTAAAACAGAACATGCCCTAGCTTCCAGGTTTTTTGTAGAAATAATCCTCTCTTAAGCCTAGGAGGTATACTCAGCCTTATACATAGTTTCAGTTACATTCCTAAAGCTCAAGAATAAGATAACTCACAGCCTCACACAAATGCTTATTCTAGGAGTAAAACACCTAAAGGTAACTTAATATTCTATTATATTTAACAGAAAATAAGCCTTGGGAGGGCAGGGACTTTGTCTGCATGCTATAACCCAAGCACTCAGAACAGGACCTAGCACAAAGTATATTCTTAACAAAGTAGATTCTCAGGCTGAATGAATCAATGAGGTTATGCAGTAATTACAAAACCAAAACAGTAGAGCTAAGAGCAAAGCTACAAGCTCCGATTCTGGAGTCAGAGAGACCAACGTTAAAATTCTTATTAGGTAATGCTAAACCTCTCTAAATTTTAGTTTCCTCCTTTATGAAACAGGGATGACGATAACAGCCTCGCAGAGCAGCCACTAGTATTAAATGAGATAATGCACAAAAACTTTAGTTGTCACGTAGTCAGCACTCAATAAATGGCAGCCACAGGTATTAACATTGTCATCCATAATAATAAGCAACACTGCATTTATATAGAGACAGACTACGTATTGAACAATATGAATAATGAAAATGAAGTCATAAGTCCGTTCCTTGAGACCCCAGTATGCATTTCGGTGACTGTCAGGAACTGCTGTTCAACATTCCAGTCACAGCAGTGAACTTTTCAGATGCACTAATGCAGCTGCCTCATTGCAAAGTCTGAAGCTGCCTATGAGAGAGTTTCTTAGGACAGACAAACATGCCTTCCTGCTGGTCCAGGATTAAAATGGGTTATTTGCCTTTTTCTTCCATGGCCAGTTACTTCAAATGGGTAAAGAAAAGTTCTGATGCTTTTCAGTCTCGACTAAGGCTAGTCAGCTTTATTCTATTTGATGGCCAAAGACCTCATAATTACAACAATGACAAGAAAAATAACAAGAATATTCAATATCACCCTGGCTCTGGGCTATGTACTTCATGGTATCATTTAGTCTTTAATCTTGAAAAGAAGGTGCGATGCAATGGAGTAATTTGCCCAAAGTCACACAGTTACTAAAGTGTAAAGATGTAATCACAATCCATGCTCTTCACTACTCTTTAAAATCACCCATATCCAAGCAGTCACAAACACAGGCTGTTGGAGATAAGAGAACTGGATTTGCCAAATAAATCCAACATAATCCAATAAAATGATCCTGTGTTCTAATACTTCAGATCAAGACAAAACCCATTACATAAGCTAAAAAAAAAGTGACTTCCTAAATAGAAACCCAATTTATTTATTTGCTATTTGTCATAGACAGGGACTCATAAACTCAGGTAGAAGTAGCTATGACTACTAGATAACTAGAATTTTTAATAACAAAGATTCCAAAAACCTCTGATAATTTTTTTAAACGTGAGAGGACAGTATAGAAATATAAGACACAAAAGAAGCACCATAAAGGAGGCACATAGGTCATTAAATTCTGTCTTCAAAGAATATTTAATGATGTGGGAAAATGCTTGTTTATAATGAAAAAGTGAGGAAAACCAATACAAAAATATAGATAGATTAGATAGATACATAGATAGGTAGGTAGGTAGGTAGATAGATAGATAGATACATACATACATACATACATACATACATACATACATAGACAGAGACATGTCCCAAGTACAGTCATGTCTCACTTAATGACAGGATACTTTCTGAGAAATGCATCGGTAGGAGATTTCATCATTGTGCAAACATTGTAGAGTGTACTTACACAAACCTAGTTGATATAGCTTACCACATACCTAGATTACATGGTGTAGCCTATTGCTCCTAAGCTACAAACCTGTATAGCATGTTACTGTACTGAATACAGTTACCTAATACAGTTACCTACTGTAACTGTAATACAATGGTATTTGGATATCTAAACATAGAAAGGGTACAGTAAAAATAGAGTATGAAAGATAAAAAGTGGTCTCTCTGTATAGGGCACTTACCATGAATGGAGCTTGCAGGAATGGAAGTTGCTCTGAATGAGTCATTGAGTGGTGAGTGAATGTGAAGGCCTAAAATACTATTGCACATTACTAGACTTTATAATAAACACTGTACACTTAGCCTACATTAAATTTATTTTAAAATGTTTCTTTCTTCAATAATAAATTAATCTTATGGTAAGTTTTTACTTTGTAACCTTTTAGATTTTCTTTAACTTTTGACTCTTTTCTGGTAACACTAAGCCTAAAACACAAACCCATTTTATAGCTCCAAAAAAATATTTTTTTCTTTATATCCTTATTCTGTAAGTGTTTCTCTATGTTTTAAATTTAAAAACTTTTTAAAAACTCTTTTTGTGAGAAATGAAGATACAGACACACACATTAGCCTAGGCCTACACAAGGTCAGGATTATCAATATCACTTGTTCCACTGGAAGGTCTTAGGGGCAATAACATGAATGGAGCTCTCACCTCCCGTGATATAAATGCTCTCTTCTGGAATGCCTCCTAAAGGACCTGCCTGAGGCTATCTTACAGTTAACTTTTTTTTTAATCAGTAAAAGGAGTATACTTTAAAATAACAATAAAAAGTAGAGTAACATAGTAGTTTATTATCACTGGCAAGTATTATATACTGTAAATAATTGTATGTGCTATATTTTTATACAACTGGCAGCACAGTAGGTTTGTTTACACCAGAATCACCACAAACACGCGAGTAATGTATTGCACAGCTGCGCCATTACTAGGCAATAGGAATTTTTCAGCTCCAGTATAATCTTAATGGGACCACCATGGTTTATGTGGTCCGTCACTGATGAAAAAGTCATCATGCAGGGCATGACTGCATACTAAAAAACATACCCATTTATATGACTAGAAAAATATAACAGGAAGAAAATACTCAAAATAGGTACAGAAGTTATCTCTCAGCTGTGAAATTATGGGTAGATTTTGTTTTATACTTTAGCTGTTTTATGTTTTTCACAATGAGAATACAAATTTTTTTTGAGACAAAGTCTCACTTTGTCACCTAGGCTGGAGTGCAGTGTTGTGAACACAGCTTACTGCAACCCCAACCTCCTAGGCTCGAGCAATTCTCCCACCTCAGCCCCAAGCAGCCAAGGGCTACAGGTAGGTGCATACCACCATGCCTGGCTAATTTTTGTATTTTGTATAGAGACAGGGTTTTTCCATGTTTCCCAGGCTGATTTTAAACTCTTGACCACAAGTGATCCGCCTGCTTCAGCCTTCCGAAGTGCTGGGATTACAGGCGTGAACCATTGCACCTGCCCTTAGTGTAAAACATTTTATAACTTTAAAGACATGTAAAAATTCAAGAGTGGGATAGTGGAGTTTAATAATTATTTAGAGTTCAGGATTTAAGACTGAAAACAAAGATTGCAGATATTAAACCGTAAATGGTAAATATCCAATTTAATATAACAGATTTTCTAAATTCATGTAATTTTTTATTTTTTTAATTATTTATTATTATTATTATTTTTTGGAGATGGAGTCTTGCTCTGTCACCCAGGCTGGAGTACAGTAGCGCGATCTCGGCTCACCGCAAGCTCTGCCTCCCGGGTTCATGCCATTCTCCTGCCTCAGCCTCCTGAGTATCTGGGACTACAGGCACCCGCCACCGCTCCTGGCTAATTTTTTGTATTTTTAGTAGAGACGGGGTTTCACCGTGTTAGCCAGGATGGTCTCGATCTCCTGACCTCATGATCTGCCCGCCTCGGCCTCCCAAAGTGCTGGGATTACAGGCGTGAGCCACCGCGCCTGGCCATGTAATTTTTTAAAATGTGTAAACTAAATAGCTTCAAAATGCAACATTCTCTTCATGCTAAATATTATGATCACACATAGAATCCCCCAAATATAAGGTATTTTTCTGTCTCTGCTCTAGAAGAAATACAGAATATTCTTGCATAATGTAATGGTCTGGAACTTCTGACACTAAGCCGTTCATTAAGTCTAACATCACAAAGGAGAGGGAGCTGTAAAACAAGGACTTTTGTAAGCTTTCCTAAATGGAGAGTGATCAGTGTACCAATGCATCTTCAAAAATGACAATCTCCACCTTTAACTTACAATGCCCAAGTGAAGGAGACTAAATGACTTCAGTGTAGAAAAATGTACTATGTCTACTTCATACTTCTGATTTTATTTATTGTTACTCATATAGCTTTTTGTTATGATTTCTAAAAACCTAAGAATCTGAGTTCTTTGCCATAGCCACAGATATCCTGGACTTTGGGTCAGAACACAAAGTTTGAAAAACTAGGCAAGATGGTAAAGATACTATAGATTCAAACTGAAGACTTTAAAATACAGCCCCACTGGGCATCAGGAATTAACATGCAATTAAGTACAATCCTAAGGAAGCTAAACAAATAAATTAAAGAGGGAAGTTAAGAAGATCCCTAAAGATGTGGGAACACATTGAACAATTAAAAAAAAAATCAAGAATAGCTACAAAATCCATGTTATCTCCATTTTGTCTTTAAGTTTCCCCACATGTTACGGATAGAAGTGATTATACTCAATACTTAATTGTGATTCTGTAACCTTGGTAACAGCACTTACATTTAATAAAAAGTCTTTAGCTGGACAAGCAATATTTTAAAAATTCATTCTGTACCTAGCTTACCGCTAGGCATTATTTTTTCTTTCTTTATTTATTTTTAGACAGTCACACTCTGTCACCCAGACTGGAGTTCAATGATTCAATCGCAGTTCACTGCACCCTCAACCTCCAGGGCACCAAAGCACTTTTATACAAGAGAAACAACAACAACAAAAATGAGTTCCAAACATAAGTTTCTTGATTAGCAAATATGTCACATAGCTCTTTATATTTTGAACTCACATAGCTCTTTATATTTTGTCTTTTCTATAGTATATGTTTTCTATGAAAAATGAGGTAAAGTACCTAGCATAGTATGAAGCAGACAAAGAAAATGTAAGTTCCTAGTTTTTCCATATCTAGATTTCTTCCTCATTGCTAGCACCCTCAACTACACAGTAACACATTGAAGCCTGGGATCAAACTGCATCCCCGTTTTATCTCCTATAAAACATAGAACAAGGCCTTGAACATATTAGTTGTTCAGTTAATGCTCTTTCACTGCAATTTCACATTATGAATAACAATAATGAATATAAACTAAAAAGATGATCCAATTTTTTTGGTCTACAATTTGAAGAATCTCGATGGGTTATCAGTAGATAATATGATAATATGAAAGACATGTTATAGATCGTAACTTTTTGCCTTTACAGTAAAATCTTGTTAAATTTTATCAAATAATAAACAAAATCTCAAAGTACCAAAGGGCTTATAATAAAAATCAATAGCTACCCTTTTTGCAATCCCTATTCTTTTCCTCAGTGGAAACAGGACTTTTAAGAGTCTCTGTTGGATCCTTCTATGTGTGTGTGCCATTGTTGCATGATTTTCCAATTTTATATACTATATATGGTTTTTCTGCTGTGACACACAATATAACTTACATTACTGCCACTCTCCACTTGCCCTCCACTCACTCACCAAATCACTATTCTTAGTAATTTCATTAGATTGCCTTAGTTTAGTTACTTTAAATAAATCACTTAAAATTCCTTTCCTTGTTCAATCAATTATAGATATATCTCATATGTGTAAATTAACACAAGTAATCAAAAAAGGAGATACTGGCACTAAACTAACCTGGATTTGAATGGTACTTTTATGTGACCTTGACTCATTAAATAATAAACTCAATAAGCCTTATCTTTCTCATTGAAAATATAGGAAACTAAAATTTTTTGGAGGCTTTAGTATAAATTATAGACATTATACACAAATAATTTGGCCCATCATGTTAGATCAAGGTGCTTCACTACAAATTTTATATGATATTCATTCTCTGCAAAATGAGGGCCTATTCCAGGTTTGGGGACTAGGCTAAATAAAAACGATCCAACTTTAAAAATCTTGTAATTTGGGACTGCGAATAGTTACTTCATATTGAAACCAAAATAAAGGAAAGTCTGACAAATCAGTTCTTACGCTCCCCGTGTCACAGAAAAGATGGGGAGTGTGTAAAGTAGACTTAAGAGGATAAATGATATTTTCTATAATAACTTCATAATAACTGTTGCTACAGCTGAGCTTCTGTCTACATTCTATTTATAGTCTACAAATAAAAATTGGTAGTTCCTGTCCTGAGAGGTGTATTTAATACAAATCCTCAAGCACAGCATTTTTTTATAGAATAGGTAGCAGTGATATTTCAAAACTTGAGCTACATATCTAAAATAAATCCTCACATGTAATATTTTTGGACTTAAGAGGCTGCAAAGACCCCATTTTCTAAACTGGGAGTTTTGTATTGAACTCCCCATAGGTGAATTCTGTATTCCTATGACAGTGTTAAGATGGAGAATGGTGTTAAGTAAGGAGGAAGGGCTGGGTGTGGTGGCTCACACCTGTAACCCCAGAGCTGCAGGACGCTGAGCCAGGAGGACTGCATGAGACCAGAAGTTCAAGACCTACCTGAGCAATATAGCAAGACCTCCATCTCTAAAAAAATAAAATAAAATTAGCTGGACATATTGGTTAATACCTGTAATCCTGTCTACTTGGGAGACTGAAGTGGGAGGATCACTTGAGCCCAGGAGTTTGAGGCTGAAGTGAGCTATGATCATGCCACCGCACTCCAGCCTGGGTAACAGAGTCCTTGTCTCTTAAAAAAATAAAAATAAAAAAGAAGGGAGGGAGGTCCATTCTGTCCTTACAGACTTTGCTGGCATCAGCCAGTGTTCAAGATAAGTCTTTGAGGAAGAGAGTAAGGAAATGAGTTCAGCTCTTCTGGAGAATCTGAAATTGGAAACCATAGATTTACATGTAGGAAATGCTACTGGTTCTGAAAAAAAAGTTCCATCTTTTTTTTTTTTTAACATTATTTGTACTACTTACCAAAATCCTTTTTTTGTGTGTGGCATAAACTAAAAAAGCTTCACAATAGAAGATGCTTCATAAGTGTAACAAATACACATGTCATTTTATTAGTATTGTGTAAAACTATAAATCTGATGATGATGTAAGTTCATTCTTTTACAGAAGAAAGCTTGGCTCATATTAGCAGGACTATACATATTGATTCACTCACACTAGTCACTATAAGGCTAAAGCTATTCCCTCAAATGATTAATGCTAAGTAGTCCTAATGGCCAAATTCTTTACTGGGTCCTGATGGGAGAACCACATTTGGCTAACAGTAGGCAGATATTTCTGAGGTCTAAAATGGAAATAATAATTCTACTGCTTTGGCCAGTAATGGCTCTCCTTCAGCAGAATTGCTTCCATGTTTTCCAGGATTGGTAGGATCATGATCTCCTGAGTTATAATGCATCCCTTCACTAAAGGTTCCCCAGACGGCCTGGAAGTCAGAATTGCAAGGCTTCAAACAGCAGGAAGGATTGGTGAATCACATAGGCAGAATTCTGTGGTATCTTCCAATTTCCTAGATGCTGAGGTCTGTTGTGATGACAAGGACTCTTGCAGATGAGGAGAAGAGACAAACTCAGCATTATAGAACAGAAACGGTGCAATTTTCAGCCTCACTAAATGTTGTTAACTCTTTTGTCTTGAATGATAAGTCTTCATATATGAAGGGCTTGAGAGGAATGTGAGAAGGAATATTGCCCTTGCAAAACGACAATCTTCAAAAAAGCTAGGACTCCGCCCCTCTTGTGCATCGGCCTGTCAGCTCAAACTCAAACAATCAAGCCCAGTAAAAGCCCACTATTAACTGACTATCCACCATGGAAGGGCTTAGGTTTTAAATCTCAACTCTACTAGTTATAGTTGTGTGATCCTGAGCTAAATGGTTAAAGCATCCCATCCTATCTTCAGTGGATACATTCCAAGACCCCCAGTGGATATCTGAAACTGTAGATAGTACTGAACCCTATATATAGAGAGATATATAGATATATAGATGTGTGTGTGTGTGTATATATATGCTTTTTTTCCTATACATACATACCTATAATAAAATTTAATCTTTAAATTAGGAACAACAACAGATTGACAACAATAACTAATAACAAAATAGAACAATTATAAAAATAATGGTAAAATAGAACAATTTCTCTCTGTCTTTCTCTCAGAATTCTTATTGTAACTGAAATGATGAAAAACAAAGTTATGGATAAGGGGCGCATTGCTGTACTTAAATCTCTGCAAGTTTCTAAAATATAAAATTATTTGAAATAGCCTCAGGCAAAAGAAGCAGTTTTAAATTCCACAAAACACAACGCTCTTTCCCAGAAATTAATCATTTGCTTTTCTTTGTGGCTGCCTTTTTATGGCTCTTCTTCATTCACTTTCTGTGCTCAAAAGGTTGTAAAATGATTTTTCAGAAAATTCCCTCTAAATGCATCCTATAGATCAAAATGTGTATGTATATGTCCCTCAGTAAAATGAAAAGCAAATGCAAATAAGAGAAGAATGTGGTATGTATTTTTAGAAAAAAAATAATTTTGTTACTCAGCAAATGATAGCAAGGAACACAGATACCAATGCCCACATTTGCCAAGGACCAAAATAGCTTGTTTTCCTAAGCACCCCCACCTATTGACTAAACTCACATCACACATCTAAAAAAACCCACTTAAAGAGGAAGAGATTCAAATGAAGGATAATTAGAGTGTTATTTCTAAACCACAGCACTAACTGTTCTGAAAGCCACCACATTCACCTTCAATGCAATGAGAAATAAAACAGAAGTCCAAAGTAGCCCTTGCCGCTTTTTCCATACAATTTATCTTCCAGCAACCCCTAAAATCCATTCACAAATAGGAAGACTGATTATCTCATCCATGCTTCAGTTCTGTTCAAGAGAGCAGCCAGGTTCCTTAGATCCTATAAGCAAACCTCAGCCACACTTCTCAATAAAGTGTCTATTTTCAGAAAAGGGGATAGAAAGCCCCCAAAATTTTACTCTCAACTAACGCTCATCTTCAAGAAAAAAAGTTGACACCATGGAAAAAACACCCATAAAAACTTTTTTTTTTTTTTTTTTTTTTTTGAGATGTCACCCAGGCTGGAGTGCGGTGGCACAATCTCGGCTCACTGCCACCTCTGTCTCCCAGATTCAAGCGATTCTCCTGCCTCAGCATTTTTCTTTTTTCTTTTTGACAGAGGCTTGCTCTGTTACCTGGGCTGGAGTGCAGTGGTGCGATCTCGGCTCACTGCAACCTCTACCTCCCAGGTTCAAGCAATTCTCCTGCCTCAGCCTCCCTAGTAGCTGGGATTACAAGCCTGCACTACAATGTCTGGTTAATTTATGTATTTTTAGTAAACACAGGGTTTCACCATGTTGGCCAGGCTGGTCTCAAACTCCTGACCTCAGGTGATCTGTCCACCTCAGCCTCCCAAACTGCTGGGATTACAGGCATGAGCCACTGCGTCCAGCCCCATCAGAAATTAAATACGTGGGTTTTAGTCGGGGTCTGTCAATTGCTAATTTTGTACTTTTGAGTTAGTAACTTCACTTCCTGTGCCATAGTAAAATAGGTGTAATTCCACCTCACAGGCTGCTATGAGGATTAAATGAAGTGCAGGAGAAAAATTTGTGAAAGCCCTTTGGAAACAACAGAATTATCAAGTACATGTAGGGTTGTAGTATCATGATTGTTATCGTTCTAAAGATTGGCCATATATTTATCTTTTCCTTATTTTTGTTTCCCTAAAGCATGAGTTTATCTTGACTCTTGGCAGAACTAGGGACAAGTCTCTCTTGGCTGTCCTTCTTCTTTTAAAAGTCTCTCCTTAACGGTCCTCTCCTCTCCCTCTTCCCACAGCCTCTGGTACTACTCTTTAAAGGGAGAAACAGGAGATGGTCTGTTCCCTAACTTGAGACCAGGCCTTGACATTGGTTCCAGAAAGTAATCTTTGAAACTCAGGGAAATAGGAATGAATTTTATTATAACAGAATCACAAAAAAGGGAGGATGAAAAAACAAAAGTCCAGAGCACAGTAGACCAAAAAGAGAAGCTACAAAGTGGAATATCACTTACATTGAAAGAAATAATAAACTGTGAAGGTGATTACACATGCATTCAACAGAACCTAACTGGTCCCTTCTTCAGTATGGTTTTCTTATGCTAAGGTTTGAGCTACTGCAGTGTTTTTAATTTAAATTTTCTAAGGTTTTTTTATGCTAATTTGCTAGAAATGTTTCCGCCAAGTTGTCTGAAGAAGAAAGTAATAGCACATTAAATGAGAGAGTAAGAACACCTGAGCTAGAATATTGCCTTCACCATTTACTGGCTGTATAACCTTAGGCAAGGTACTTACCCTTCTTCATGCCTTAGTTTCCTCACCCATAAAATAAAGAAAATAGCATGAGAATATTATAGGAATTAAATGAGATAATGAATAAAAATAGTTTAACAGTTTTTGAGGTTGGGAATATGGTAGTGAGCTTAATATATTGTAGCTATAATTTTATTATTATCAAACTATGCATTTAATGCCTAAGTATACAGACAGTACTAATCATTCTAGCCTTCTGGAAACAACAAAATCCTAATGTTTCTCTCCCGGAAAAATCAATGTATCCTAACATTTAAATACTAGATAGATTCATAGGGAACAATAATCATTCATAAATGCAGAAAGGGCCATAGGTTTTAAAAAGTGAGATAATAAGAAACTGTATTAGAAATTACTTGGGAATGACACGTATCGGCAAAACATTATTTTACAAATTCTAAATGAGGCTAAAGAACATATTCTGTGATTAATGACACTTCTCTAGGATTGTATGATGGGCCTAACAGATAAGGAAAAAGCAATAGAAGAAGTATTTTAGATTTCAGAAAGCTTCCAATTCTATTTTATATTGCATAGTCATTAGCTGGGATAATATGATCTATATCCACTAAGCTTTATAGTTTCAAACTAAAAAAACCCAAAATCAGTGCCTCCGTTTACTCTGCTCTTGACTCTTATAGTCCCAAACCTAGTACCATTTACCACTTACATTATTGGTCCATAAAGGAAGCAGAAAATAATATTCATCAATTATGAGTGTCTAAAGGGTAAGGTCAAAATGAAATTGATAAACAGGAGAAAGAATTGAAACAGTAGGAAAGAGAAACCATACAAATACGAGATGAAGATGAATGGCTTCTGTAATTTTACAGCATAATGGGAGACCATCTTTTTGGTATTTTAGCACAAATTAACTGGGAAACTGCTAAATGAAGTGGTGATTGAGACAACAAGGATTCTAGGGGCATAGGTACTTTCAGGGTTATGAATTTTGCTTATCATGATGGTGACAAGAAAAATGATTTCTTTATTTATCAGCCATTTATTACTGAACATCAAGTATGTGCCAAAAATCAAACTGGACATTCTACATGAATTATTTAATTGCCATAATGAGGCTATGTAGGTTTGCCAGATAAAATACATTAAAACATGATGTCCTGCTAAATCTGAATTTCAAACAAACAATATAATTTTTTATTATGTGTGTCATATGCAATATTTGGGACATACTTTCAAAAATACTTGTTTATCTGAATTGAAATTTAATTAGGAACACTGTATTTAATTTGGCAGCCCTAATGCTATAAGGTAGGTATTAATTTCCTCATTTTACTGATGTAGAAACTAAGATTCAGAGAAATTAAGTAATTTGTCCAAGGCTGTAATAGCCATCAGGTGACATATCTAGCTTTTAAACACTTAACAATAAAGCTTGCTTTCAGAACCAGTATAATGCACTGTTCCTATCATTATGCTCTTTCCTGCATCTAAATGGTCATGCCTCTTCCTCCTGTTGAAATCCTAGTTGGCCTTCAAAGTCAAATTGGTAGACCATGTGTCTTATGAGTCTGTCTAAATTCTCCTCAGCACAATAAGGTTATGCTCCCATAACCTTATTTATTTCTCTGTTCCAGCCCTTAATACAGTTTGACTTCTATCATAGCAGCTTAAGCACATGTCCCTGTAGCGGGCATTCTTCCACATAGAGTTGTTTCGTAACATCACCTCTACTTCCTTTTGGTGAAGTCCCTCTCCCTCACTGTGTGTAGTCAAGGTGGCAAAAGAAATCAAGGGGTCTTACCCTCCCACGATGAAGGCTGAAGGGAGAGGTCTTCTTTCCTATCATTTGTCTCATCACTGTCTATCCAACCAAGGGAAAGGTGCATAGCCAATAGAACTGTCCTCCTAAATCTCCAAAACATGAGCCAAATGATGCAAAACTAGAAAAACTGGTAAGAATTCAATCATTCCAGATCGTCAAATGGAAGATATTCTATTCTAATCAAATAGCTATTCTTGATTTCTCTATTCCTTTTCCAAGGCTGGCTCTTTAGGTTTTCCATCTACATTCTTCAAATTTAAATTCCTTCTTTGGATTAAATGATTAGTTTCTCTTGTTGGTTACAAACAACCCTGATTGATTGTCTCTTGGACATGACTGAGAGCCTTAAGACCCATGTTTAATAGAGTTCTGCACCATTTCAAAATGCTCCAAGGAGGGCATCTTCCCAATAAATGCTTGTTAGTAAACAGTAGGCACTCAGAAATGTTTGTAAACTCAAAGGGGGATAAACAAACTGAAATTGTTCAGGCAGATGGAACAGAAAATCTACAAGACTCCCAAATTCTCTCTTTTTGTACTTAGTAACCAGTCTGAGTGGGCCTTAGAGAGCACTTTGGGAACAGGGATTATTAACTTTGTAAAAAATAGATGGATGACTTAATAGGCCTCAATATGACTAAATTGCCCAAGCTGCTTCTAAGATCTATGACTCACTGCAAATAAGAAACTCAGTTTGAGAGCTCTTCCATAATCTCCCAACAGAGAACTATGATGCATTTGTGCAAGTACACTAAAAATAAACAGAATGGAACTGAAATCGTATGCTACCTTGCCAGAATAATATAAGTTTTAAAAATACTTTTTTAAATAACAAGTTTCTAATTGTAACTTAATATATTTTTTCTTAATTATAATTCTAGGCTAGAGGATTGGCTTTATTTATATTTTCAACCAATACTCGACATATGTAGGGTTTAAGGATCTATGATAAAATGATGGGTAGATAAGTAAAGCGATTTTTTTGTTTTGTTTTTTGTTTTTGTTTTTTTGAGATGGAGTTTCACTCTTGTTGCCCAGGCTGGAGTGCAGTGGCGCAATCTTGGCACACCACAACCTCCACCTCCTGAGTTCAGCGATTCTCCTGCCTCAGCCTCCCGAGTAGCTGGGATTACAAGCATGCACCACCATGCCCAGCTAATTTTGTATTCTTATTAAAGACAGGGTTTCTCCATGTTGGTCAGGCTGGTCTCGAACTCCCGACCTCAGGTGATCCACCTGCCTTGGCCTCCCAAAGTGCTGGGATTACAGGTGTGAGCCACCATACCTGTCCAAGTGATGTATTTTTAAGGTGAGGGAAGATACTTGAGATATTAAGTCACAATGTGGGCTGAATTAGCCCACGTTGGTAAAACACCATTAGGACATATCTTAATAACATTTATTTAATTGTATTATAGTAATATCAACACAGGATATCAATTAAAGGAAAGGAAAGACTGAATCTACACTTCCTGCATTTGACTTTAACTGAATACTCAATTCTGGGCACTGCATTTTCAAAGAGATAGCAATGAAACAAGAATATTTCTAAAAGCTGAGAAGGTGCAATGGTAAAGAAGTTGAATGTCATGTCATTCAAAGAAGCACTGAACACACTAGGAAATGTTTCACCTGGAAAATAGCTAGGGATGAGTTTTTTAAACAACTGAAGGATTGTCATATGAAAGAAGAGTAAGATTTATGCCATATAACTTCAAAGTGCTAACCTGTATCTGGTGAGTAGAACAGATTTTGACAAACAACATATAATCATTTATTAAGAACCTACTAGGGATAATGCATGATGTCAGGAGTGACAGAAGATGCAAAGATGAACCGAGGAGAGTTCCGGCCTTCTGGGAGAACTATAAGACCATAGAAACAGATGGACTTTGATAAGGCTTCTAAGTTCTGTGGAAGCGTGGGGAACTAGGGGAACAATTCTGACTATAAGATCTAGAAAGCTTCTTGGAGGAAGCGGAATTTAAGTTACATTTTGAGGAATGAGAGGGGTTAGCAGACATTTATTAGGGGAAGGGATATTCCAAGATGAGAGAGGAGCTTGAGCAATGGCAAAGAAATGGAAGAGTAAAAGCCTACTTGAGAAATAGTAAAAAGGCTGTGGATGGCTGAAGCTGAATAATACGGATAATGACAGTGTAAAATGAGATAAGCCTGGAAAAGTAGGGAAAGGGTAACTTGGAGAGGGCTTGAAAAGCTGGGCTCACAAGGCTGTACTTTCTTCTGGATAGCCCACAATAATTTTAAGAATAGGAGGGCTGATACTAATTATCTTCTCTGGAGGAGAACCTTGGTGTCGTCTGGAAAATTAAATAAGAGAGAACCACTGAAGACAATCGTCTAACATCTAAAACCTTCCACTGGACTCTCCAGACTTCTCTGACCATCACCAATCTCTTCTCAGATTGCCCCATTCACCTTCTTGCTCTAAGGAAAACCTGGATCTTCCCAGAGGTCACGCTTCCCTGTGGCTCTTTCACTTAGAACTGTTTTTCTCCAATAGCCCTGGCACCAATGCATCTGAAGGAGGATTTCTTGAGTCTCAAATCCACCTTCAGACATTCTTCTTCCCTATTGCCTAAACACCTTCAGCCTTGAATCTCAGGTTGTTATATTACATCATCTTCTACCCTTTATCTTTGTACTCTCCTGCTACCTGCCAGATTACGTTCCCTTATTTCTCAACAAAGTTAACGACTGGCCTATCATTCTTCCCAAAACTACTCAATTCTTGACTCAATCCTTTTCACATCCTGCTCTCTCAGTCCCTAGGAATTTTTCATTCAGTGATCTTGCCCTCTACCCTTTATAGTTCCTTATTTTGTACCTTGGCCTAAGCCTTGTCATTACCAATAACAGCATCTTGTGTTGATATTACTATAATAAAATTAAATAAATGTTATTAAGATATGTGCCACCATATTAGTGCCACACATTCCATTCTCTCATCACCTCTCTTATCCTTCCAGATCCTCCTTCTATTACCCTAACCCCCACACTTTTTTGAACCCTCTGGAAACTTCAACCAATTGATCCTACCAACTTTTCATTGTACTTCATTCCCTTGATATCTTGTACTCTCTTTACCAAATCACAAAATGAATCACTATCATCACTCCCTTCCATGCACCTTCGATTCCCTTTCTCTCTTTCCTACTTCCTTTCCACACTCCTGTTCAAATCCAACTCACCACCAACTCTATGTCTTTACTCATGCAGCTATACAAAATTAAAAGCTACACAATGATGATAACTAGTCCTACTTTAGTTTCATGACTATGAATCTCACATCCTCTTTAATGTAAGTTGGCAAACATATTTTCCTTCTCCATGTCTTTCTCTCTCTCTCTCTCTTTCTCCCTGTGGCTCCATTCTCATTCTTAGAGATGACCTTGCTTCTCACATTAAAGATAAAGCTGACAACATAGGAAAAGAACTTATTAGACCCTCAGCATACCTGCCAATATGTACATACTCCTCCTTCCCACCAGTTATCACAGATAAACTATCCATGGTCCTGTTGTGCATAGCTCTCAACCTCTCACTGATGCCCACATCACAAATTTTCCCCTCTCTCGAACACCATAAATTATCTGCTGGAGAGCTGCTATTTTTAAAAGAAACTCTTGACCTTACTTCTCCTCCAGCTGCTGCCCTATTTCTTCACTACACTTCATAGCAAAACTGCTCAAAAAAGTTGCCTATATTCAGAGCATCTAATTTATACCCTCTCATCTCCCTTAAATCCACTTCAATCAAGGTTTCATCCCCACCACTCCACTAAAACGGCTCTTAACAAAATTACCATTGACCTCCACTTTACTAAAATCAATGACTAATTCTCAGTCCTCATCTTATTTGACTTTCAACAACATTTAACCTAGAAAACCATTATTCTCTTCTTGATAAACTTTTGTAATTTCTGAGATGTGGCACTTCTGGGTTTTCTCCATCTTTGCTGGTGGTTCTTTCTTGGCCTTCTTTACTGGTGGTTCATGTCCTCTTTGACCCTTTATTATTGGAGTGTCCCAGATCTCAGCCCTTGATGCTCTCCCTTCTACATTTATACTTCTTCCCTTGGTCATCTCTTTCAATCTCATGTCTTTAAATAGCACTTATATGTCAACAACTATTAGTTTTATATCTCTTTCACAGACCAATCATCTTTCAAACTCCAGACAGGGAGGTCAAACTACCACCCACAATATCTTGCCAGCTCTCAATATCAAACTTCTGAGCTCAGCCCCACCTTTGCCCTCAAACCCACCAAATTTGCTTCTCTTGCAGCCTTCTCCATCTCAGCTGATTTTACTCAGGCCAAAAAACTTTTCAGTCATCCTTTGCTCTTCTTTCTCTCTTACCCTACATCCAATCCATTAGGATATTTTGTTGGTCCAGCTTTAAAATATATCCAGACTCTAAATTCTCACCATCACTTCTGCCTTTCCGAGTCAGAGCTACCATCATTTCTCCACTGGATCATTCTGGAGGCCTCCTATCTGACCTTTCTCCTTTTATCCTCTCCTCCTATAATCTATTCTCCCCATAGTCTATATTACATCCTGTTAAAATATAAATCAAATTATGGAATTCTTCTGCTCAAAACCCTGTAAGACCTTCCTTTCACATAGGGCTCAAAGTCCTTACAATGGCCTATAAGGTCCTGCCCGATCTAGTCCCTACAACCTCACTGAGATGATTCCCCACGTCACTCACTCCACTTCAAGTTCAGGAGCCTCCATACTGTTCTTCAAACCACCAGACTCACCCTTACCCTACAAGCTGTCCACTAACTGTCCCTTTGCTGGAATGAAGTTGCTTAGACATTCACATGGCTGTCTCAGAAACTTCTAGTCAGTGGTTACACATCTTCGTGACTCAGCCTACCCTGATCACCATGTTTAATATTGCAACATGCTACCGTCTTCCCCTACTTTTTCTTTTATCCATAATACTTATCCTTTCCCTAAACACTATATATTACGTATGGCTTATATATAACTATAATATAGATTACACAGTTGGTCGGTTTAATATATTTATTTATTATCTCTTGCAGCTGCTATGTGAACTCCCCAAGGGCAGGGACTTTTGTCTGCTTTGTTTACTGATGTAAATCAGGTACTTGTTGAAAGAAAGGCAGGCAGAAAAATTCAGAAGCTATTGTAGTAGTCTAAAACACAGCTAATGAAGGTTTTGTTCAGCCCTACCGTACAAATATTTCTTGGGAGTACAGAGATAAATAATCCAGAATCCCTGCCCTTAAAGATCTTTCAGTGGACAGATAGACAAGTAATTTCGACATGTTCAAAGATAACGGGGCAAAACCAGGGCATCCTGGGAAGAAAGAACGGCAGGAGCAAAGGTTGGGAGGCATGAAACAGCATCACGTATTTAGAGAAGTGAAAGCACATTGATATAATCAGATGTGATGGTCTATTTGATGAGCCAACTTGGCCAGGTTACAGTCTCCAGTTATTCAATGAACACTAATCTAGTGTTGCTGTGAAGGTGTTTTGTAGATGCAATTAAAGTTCATAGTCAGTTGACTTTATGTAAAGGAGATTCTCCTTGATAATCTAGGTTAGTTGAAAAGCCTTAAAAGCAGAGCTGAAGCTTTTAAGAGCTGTGCCCAAGAGTTCCAGCCTGCCCTTGCAGATAGCCTGACCCATGAATTCAGACTTGCCTAGCCGTCTCCCACAATGAAAGCCAATTCTTTGTAATTAATCTCTAGTACTTACTATCTACTGGTTTTGCTTTTCTGATTGAACCCTGATTGATGTAATATAGTAATAAAGCTTAAGGAAGATGAGGGCAAAAAATGAAGGGTGAAAAGCAGTAGGGGTCAGATCACAAAAGGCATTTGTTTTTAACATGCTAAGAGGTTTGAACTGGACCCTGTAATCAGTAGAACAAGCACAGTAACTGATCAGGGGTAGAGATGAATCATTCTGGATTTGGTATGTCCTGGGAAAGGAGGCAAGAGGAGGAGAGAGATGCTAGAGTGGGAGAAACCAGGAAAGTTACATGTGAGAAAAATAAGAGGAGAACCCTAAGATTGTCACGGAAGCCAAGGGAACAGTGTTTGGGGAACAAATGGGTTGTCCACCTTGGTCTGGTGCCTCAGGAAAGTCTGCCAAACATACTACATTGTGATAAAAGGAGGTCACTGAGGGCCTCAAAAGCAGCCAGGATGGAATGGAGAAGCTAGAAACCAGATTGTGTTGGTTGCTCTCGATACAACAGAGCAATCAAAAGTAAATTATAATTTCAGAAGTTTGGCTTGGAAGGCAGGAGGGCAAAGTGGCAGAAGAGGGAAAAGGATACAGTGTCAAATGATCAGAATGGTAGAAGCTTGAGCCTTTTCATAGACTGAGGGTGAACAGCTAGCAGCGTGGAGGGGTGAAAGAGACAAAAACAAGAGGACACATTCTCCTGGCTAAAGGTCATGGGTGAAGGCTTGGTCAAAGACAGTAGTAGGAGGCCCCTCATCTTCTGAAAACTGGAGGAAAGTGGAGAAGGATGTGTAAAGAGCAATACATTTGAAGAGAGAGGATAAGGGACTTCCAGTAATTCATGCCCAATGGCCCTGGTGTTTCTTGGTGGGTTAGGAAACAAGGTTACATGCTAAGAGAAAGAAGACGGGGTGACATGAGTAGAGATGGAGGCTTGGCTTCAGTAGCAGCTGTGTGGCCATCTACTAGGACATTACAGAGAGGAATCAGGATTGGGTGAGAGTTGTTCTAAATGACTTATGAATTCTCTCACAATTGATGTTTCTATAAAGTCACTTTGCAGGAACATTGCCTTGGTCACTGATATTTCCTTGAACCCAAAACAATGCCTAGCACGTAGTTGGCACTCAATAAATATTTGTTCAATCAATGAATGAATACGTAAATGAGCTTTTCCCCCAAATGAGCACATAAAATGTTTTTACTTCCTTTAATGTAGAATCACTTTAATATTTTAAAGAGATCACAGATGCTTCCCAGAAGACTTAAAACAACATAATGACTCCGGTCTTCTCTCGTGATCTCAGGAGGATGTGGACAAGCCAACACAGATAACCTAGGTTTCAAAGTGTGGGTGTTTTTTGGCTTAATTTTTTTCCTGAGCAATCTTAGAACAAATTATCAGGAAAATGGCCAAATCTCTATTTTGTTTTATTATATAATGAGCTTTCCTGAACTAAGAAAGAGTTTATGCACTCCGAGTTTCATTTAGATTCTACCACTGTGCACATAGCCTCAACCTTCTCTGATCCATCAAGCTCTCTCCCCTCTTATTTGTCTTGGTGATATTTACCACTGACTGAGGCGAAGAGAAGGGGAAATAAAACAAGACCCCTAACAAAAGCAAGCTTAGCTGAAAGTATGGCATAATTACATAATAAAAATATAAGGCAGGCTGTGGTCAGGTTGCTGCTGAAATGGGTCCCCGTTGAACTTCCCCATGCATCACCTGGGTGGAAGACTTTGGTTTTTCCATTAGTGATTCCAGAAGAGCTCGCCTCCATTTTTATTGACCTTCTGCCTGGTGGGAGTGAGGAATGCCTGACCACAGGCAGGCGACGACGTGATGCTGGGTGGCTTGCCACACTTCGCCGTTGATGGATTTGCAAACGCTTTTCAGCCCCATGAATAGATAAACTTAAACCTGGAATGAGAAATGGCACCATTAGACTTCAGAATGGCTAAAAGGTTGTTACGTTCTTATATGAAGTCCAGAGAACAGAAGCAACCATGTTTTAAATTCTTAAGGTATGCATCACTCAAAAGTAGACATCCTTAGTTACCAAGACAAGACTGTTATGAATCAGGATCCAATCAGTCGAATCTGAAGATTCTTATAAAAATTCTTTCCAAAATGCTGGGAATATGTGCACATATTTGGCATGCTGTTGCCAAAGCAATAGGGCTTAAGAACTACTGTTGGGGTCTCTGGAACTTCAATAAAAATCAAGAACTTTCTCCACAAGATTCACAGATAGGCCAAAGTCGTTGGCTGAACTCACATTTACACTCTTGATAACCTTAGAATTATATGCATCTTGAGAACTATTTTATTCAGAAATATTTCAAACATACCAAAAGCAAAACGAATAGTATAATGAACTCCGTGTCCTCATCAACCAGTGTCAACAAATATCAAGACTTTTCTAATCTTTTTTCATCGACCCCACTCCCTTTGTGGTTGGTTTGCTTTTTAGATACTGGAGTATTTAAAGCAAATTCCAGATATCATGTCAATCTCCTCAAAAGTATTGATTACATCAGCTTATATAGATTACATCATTAATATGGACTCCATCTACTGATGCATATCAACTGTATAAAGAAATACTGAGTTCAATGTGTATTTTTTTAAAACACTCATTGATCACCATTGGAGGTTCCTAAGACACCAACTCATTACTCAGAAAATTAATAAAGGGAATAAAGCAAGCATTTATCCTGCCTTTCCTTTACCAACCATTTTTTATTAGTTGATGAGGGAAAGTTCTTCACTACAGAAGAATTCTTGCTAAGAAATACCAGTAAAAAAGAGAATTAAAAATTATTTTAGAGCTACAATAAGAAGTCTACTAAAAACCCAGAAACAAGGAAAATAACAACTCTGCTAAGAGGTAAACTGCAAAATCGACAGTCATAGGTCATGTCAAAGGTAAGAAGAGTCACCTTAAATTTTCCCAGGGGAAAAAGAAGATATGACCTGGGCCAATTTGCAAACTCTAGCAAATCTTAAGGAAGGATGACTCAAATCAGATTAGGGCTTGATCAGCTAGGAAATCATCAAAACAAACAGTGTAATAAACATAGGCAGTGCTCATCTAAGAAATATGCTAAGCTCAAGAATTCCAGTTGCACCACCAGACAGTCCTGACATACATGATTTTACTTTCCTTTATCCATTTAACTGTCCTCATTCTAACAGTGCTCACCAGATAACCTAAAGATTAGGATTTGGCTTCCAGTGCAGGAAGAGAGTTTTCACACTAGTGTTCCTGTCTACCTGGCAGCCAGGAGTCTCAGTGTGAACTAACAGATGGACATCCTGGGCTTCCACACTTCTACCTCCACATGAATTGCTTGGTATGAGTCTGTCCCCAAGATGTTGTTTCTAAGCCCACAATGCTGTGAGCCTAAGCCTTGGTCTCAGGAGATTCACCTAGGTTAGGACTATCATGTTGGGTGGCCCCTTGGGAGATAGGCTGGCAAGCTGCCCCCGGGTAATGCATGCCCTACTCTGATGCTCCGGTGCCTACACAAGTATGAGCCTTCTACTCCCAGATGTCTCTCTCCATAAGTAAGACAGACACCACAGCATCAACCACATGCATCATCCACATCATGGTGGAGTGGTTTTCTTCCACTCCACCATCCTCTGTGCCACTGGTGCATGTTCCCCATTTCCACGGAGGTACAAACTGAACCATCTGTAGACCCATCAAGACTCCAGAAGAATGCAAACAGATTTGTGGGTGACAGATGAAGGGAAGGGGAGAGACATTTTAAGTCAACATCAGATGACACATGCACTCTCAGTCTGCAAATATGAAATAGACTGCTCTCGTGAAAACATTTCTTCTTTTCCTTTTTGCAGAGGCTTATTGGGCTGAGGAGAACAGGATTCTGACTCAGCACAGCACTTTTAGCTTTTATATAACTTTTCTGAAGGAAGCACAAAATGACGTAAATGAGAATAGAAATTATATCATGGAAATAAATGGCATAGGTACTTGAAATTGTGTTTTTAAAATATAAGAATGTAGATCATAGCAAAAAAATGTTAAAAATAAAAAATAATTCAAGAATATTACCAGGAGAAGATAGATATGAGGAAAATGGGTATGTTACATGGAAATTTGGAAGGAATCTTTAATGCCTGAGAAAAATCCATGTTCTTCCTCTAGGAATTAAGGGTCCTCAAAGTACAGATAAAGGGCCTAGCCTAAAAGAGCTCTCCTCACACAAAGGCTAAGTCAATGGTAGAAAGAGAGATTTATAAATAAATAGCTAGTATGCAAGATAGAAAATATACTCCAGGCATTTGAAAATGTTAATATTTATAGAACATTCTGAAGTCACATCTTTAGAAATGAATTATCAGTCAATAAATTACATCATCCAATTTGTTCTTAGTCTAAAAAATTATTGACACTATTAAATGTCAGGCACTACACTAGATATTGATCATTATCCCATTAATGTATCATCACAACCATAAGAGCCTGAGAATTGGTATCTACGTTTTACAAATGGGAAATCTGAGGCTCGAGAAGTTACTTGACCAAGGTCACACAACAAAGTGAGTAACTGATATTTTAACCTTGTCTTTTTCCACTATACCATGCAGTCTAATGGATTCAATACCAATATAAATATTCATTGTTTTAAGCCTGCATTGGTTCTGAATAGTAACTTAACAGAAATCTATCCTGGGTGGGGGATAGATTGGAAGCACAGAATGTTGAGAGTCCTTTGGCCTAAGCTCTTGAAGAACTGTCTGTTTCTCCCCTCTCCCATGCTTGACCCATGGCATCATCCAGGCTGAAATGTCCTCCTGATTCTTGATCAGCTGTCAAAGACCTTAGTAAGAACTATCTAGAGCTGTACCTTCCCCTTGACACACTTCAGTTCCTCTGACCCACTACAGTCTCTAATCTTGCAATTAGTTCTTATCATGTAATGCCCTTGAACTCTCATTCATCTGCCAGTACATGGATGGTCCATTTCTCAAACGTTCAAGAGTCTCTAATGACAAAGGTCACATTGTGCAGTTTTCTGATTCCTTCATCATCTCCGAACAAAGTACCTTCCATCGGGCAGGTGTGGGGCGATGATCCTCCTTCAGTCCCTTTTCCCTCTGCACTTTGCACGCTACATGGTGCAGACACCTTGGACATAGACAGGGCACAGTGGCAAAACCCAGTCAAGGAAATAACACTGAGCACGCTTACCTGTGCAGCAAATTTTTCATTTAGTGCTTCCTGTTTTATTGTATCCTCACCGTCTTTCCTAGGCTCCCTGAGGCCGGAAACTTAGCTGCCTCCCTCAGCCTCATCAGATAGCTTCCTCTCCAACTCAGCTGAGCAGATGGGGCCCAGGTGACGTAAAGTTTCTCATCTTCCTCCTTTCCACCTCAAATAATCATTACAAAAATACCTTTTCCTGTTGAGACACATCATCTACCTTACTTGATAAAAGACCCAAAGTCAGAACTTGGGAAACACACACCCTGGGGGATAAGATGAGGTTAGTACAAAGTAGTGGCTAAAATGTGGATGCTGTAGCCAGAATTCTCGGCTCAAATCTTGGCCACATCATTTACTACCTATGTTACTTAGTGCATTTATTTAAACTTTTGCCTCAGTTTTTTCACCTGTAAAATGGGGTAACAATTCATACCTCATAAGGTTTTGTGAGAATTGAGTTTATATCTGCAGAATGCTTATGGCAATGTCCAGCATAATGAGTCCTCAGTGTAAGTTAGCTGCCATCATTAGCTTCTGTCATATCAATGATTCTCCTCAATCTTTGTTTTTATCCATTAGGCTCTAGCGTTTACACCACTGCCTCTGCTCATCTGTTTTTAAACTCTTGCTTTGGCTTTCGTTTTCATGACACTTAAGCTTCTTGCTACCTCCCCTTACCTTTTTAAACTCTTTCTGTTCCTGTTCCCAAAGGTGGGATTAGTTCCCAAAGCCCGATTTAACAAATTACCACAACCAGGATGGGTTCAAACAGGATTTTATCATCTCACAGTTCTGGAGGCCAGGTGTCTCACACCACGGTGTCAGCAGAGCTCTGTGCCACTGCTGTATGTTCCCTATTTCCACAGAAGTGCAAGCTGAACATCTGTAGGCCCATCGAGACTCCAGAAAGGCAGACAGAAGCTCTGGGGAGAATCCATTCCTTGCCTCCTTCAGCTTCTCATGGGTGCCAGCATTCCTTGGTGTTCCTCGCCTTGTGACAACATCACTCCAATCTTTATCTCTGTGATTATATCACCTTCTCAGTGTTTGTGTCTAATCTCCCTCTGCCTCTCTCTTATAAGGATGCTGGTTGTGACATTCAGGGACCACCTGGATAACTGAGGATAATCTCCCTATCTCAAGATCCCTAACTAAATCACATATGCAAAGACTCTTTTCAAATAAGGTAACACTTGCAGGTTCTGGGAATTTAGAATGTGGACAGATATTTGAGAGGCATTATCAGCCCACCACTGTGGGCATTTTCCAAAGTTTTGATTTTGGCCTTTACTTCTCTCCATCCTGTCCATCCTTGGGGATCTTATGCACTCCATATCTCCATCTGTAATCTCTGTGTGATCAGTTCCCCAAGTCACACCTACCACTGTACTCTGTCTCCTAAACATCAAGCCTACATTTCCTGCTTGGTCTGAGTTTTCTCTCCAGACACTTGATGAGTACATGGGAACACAATGACTAATATTTTAATAAATAAAAATCAAAGGCCGGGCACAGTAGCTCATGCCTGTAATCCCAGCACTTTGGGAGGCCGCGGAGGGCAGATCACCTAAGGTCAGCAGTTCGAGACCAGCCTGGCCAACAGGGTGAAACCCCATCTCTATTAAAAATACAAAAATTAGCTGGGCATGGTGGCAGGTGCCTGTAATCTCAGCTACTCGGGAGGCTAAGACAGGAGAATCGCCTGAACCCAGGAGGTGGAGGTTTCAGTGAGCTGAGATCTCACCACTGCACTTCAGCCTGGGCAGCAAAGAGCAAAACTCTGCCTCAAAAAAAAAAAAAAAAAAAATCAAAGCTCAGATTTTCTTTAAGACTCTCAAATATTTTCTTTACTTCTCAAAAATCCTACCTAAAAAGTGAAAATTTTTCTGAAGAACATAAAATTCTTAGGTGTTCTTTCTCTCTGGCCCACTTCCAAGGTACACTATTTCTGGCTTTACTGCACAGTTAGCAGTGTGCCTGTGTAAAAATGATTTGCTTTCATCCAAATGTCATTTCTGTGATTCAGAAGGACTCTATGCCACAGGAACATGTGTCGTTCTGTCAATGTTTTACAACTCACAGCGGTGCTGTCTATGTGTTGCATTACTCTTCCTGTCATTTCTTAGGTAAATTACTTTTCAAAACACTGAAAAACTATGTTTTGAATGTCACCACCACACACAAAACATAAGACTCATCTATTCTTAATTTAAAAAAAAAAGAAAAAGAAAACCTTGTAGAAGGGAAGATTTACTTCTAGTTTCCTCTTTAACTACAAAGTGGAGGGTAAATCCAGTGCTTCAACTTCCTGGAACACTGACCAGAAGGAAGGTAGGAACTCTCTTGGTTACTCTCAGGTCTGAATTTACTTTTCCAAACTTTCTGGAGCTTTTCTAATATCCTCTCTTATGTGGCTCAAAGGACACTTGACAAAATGTTTGTAAAACAGACTGATACCCTCCCGCATCTGAGGGAGGAAAAAGCCCAAACACATAGGAATACATGCAGAAGAGGAAGCACCTCATGTGTCATTAGCTTAGGTATGTTCCCATGAGGGGGGCAGAATTTGTGCTATCTTAGTTAAGTGAGCTCCAGTGGACCCATAGAAAACGGGTTCGGAGGAGCATTGAGCATCAGAATTGGTGGGTAACTGAAAGTAGGTGCATTTCTGAGAGTGGTATGAGCTCTAACCCATGTAGGACCCCCCTGCCCGACCCGGAGACCTGAAGATGGGGTGTTGCTTAGTCTCAGCATGGCTGATGACAGAATTTGCTACTGCCCAACCATCCTCCACCACACCACATCCTTGGCCCTGTCATGCCTCCTTTTATTTCTCTTCTCACTTTGTGTCAGGCTATTTGACAGATTAGCATCAGCATGTCACAAAAATCTGGCAGTACCAACACATCAAAGCCAGGAAAAACTTTCTGCCAAGATGCTTTCATTTGTAACTCTGTTACAATTATGTCTAAAGCCACGTTAACTGAGCATTTAAGCGCATTGAAAAGAAACCAAAATGCTAAGGACTAGATATAATATTTTCTAGATCTAACCTTTGGCTCAATATCTACACGAAGAATTTATAGATCAGAAAGGGTAAGAGCCTGTAAGAATGTTTGACCAGCATTACTTAAATTCAAATAAAGTGCTGCAGTTAGATTATTGGTGCTTTCTCTCCTTCAAATCCTCCTCTAGATTCTTTACAGACTTTTTGTAACTTTTTCTTTCTTGTTGCTGAGGCTGAGTGAGAGTCTCCCTTTTATTCCCCCTGCGACCGAATTCTATTAGGACTTCATTTCAGGAAACCACAGTGGCAGAGTAGATTATTGCCCCCGATTCGTAATTCATACTTTCTCTCTGTCATGTGACTTGTTAGTACTTCCCAATAAAGAGAGAAGGTGTATTCCCTGCTCTATTGGTTTTGGACTTGGCCATTATGACTTGCTTTAGCCAAGGGGATGTTAGCAAACAGATGAAAGCAGAAATGTGCTTATGTGGTTTACGCTTGGTCTCTTTTGCTTCTGCTATTATCAAAAAAAGCACATGTCCCAACTAGCCACGGGTCTCAGAAGGAGACACAAGAGCAAACCCAAACCTGATCTGCAACCTGGACCAAGCCTCACTCAAACAAGGCAATATCAGGCAAACAAGAGCTGCCTGAAAAAAACCCTGAACAAAAAGACAAAGGTTTCTAGGTGTGAACCACTGAGATTTGGCGTTGTTGGTTCATAGAAAAGACTTGATGAACACAGCTCCAATAATGGTCTCCATAAGGTGAAAATGAAACAGTGCTGGTGCTTACAGTTTGGTCCTAAGTAGTGAGTTCATGAAAAAAAAAAAAAAAATCCTCCTTCTTGCCTGAAATGCTCTCTTTCATAGCCCTAATCTAATATATTCTTCTAAGATCAGCTCATTCATCACCCTTCTGAAGAAATCCCATTATTCCCAACCTCCAACTCTACCAAGCATCCCCAGAACCCTCAGTTCACATGTCCCTCCTCCGCACTCTGTTAGCACCTGGTACATACCTACACCAAGACCTACCCACCTGTACTGTAATTATCTGCATATCTGTCCCATGAATGTGGGGCCAGGACTGTGCCTTATTTCATGCCTATCACAATGCCTAACTCACAGTAGACACTAATGTAAATAGTTCCAGAAAGAAACGGAGGGTGCCAGGGATGGCAGGGAGCTCGCAGGGCAGGCACCAAACAAAGTACAGTCGGCCCTCCAGATGGGACCTGCAGATAAGCAGGTCCCATGTCTGTGGACTAAACCAACCTCGGATAGAAAATATTCAGAAAAAAAAAACAACAATTAGAACAACAATAAAGGAAAATAAATTTTAAAATATAGTATAACAACTATTTACATAGCATTTACATTGTACTGGGTATTATAAGTAATCTAGAGATTATTTAAAGTTTATGGAAGGATGCACATAGGTAATATGTAAATACTTTGCCATTTCATATAAGGGACTTGAGCATTTTGGTATCTGGGGAAGGGAGGGAGGCGGTTATCCAGGAATTAATCTTTCTAGGGATACCTAGGGAAGACTACAGGTAACTAAACTCAAATATTCTCGAATGTCAGACTTCTGTTACGCTGATTTTGTCTGGAGAGTGTTCAGTCCCTGGGAGATAAGCTGAGACCTTAGAAGAGGGGGTGAGTAAGGGGAAGTGGTCAGTGAAGACAACCTTGAATAGCTTAGCCTTCCCACTCTCCTTTCCTCACCCCCACAAGCCCATCTACAGTGAAAATAACCTGAGATTTTTTTAAATTCATAAACAGTGATTTAAAACTCTTTAAATGTAGTAAATAGCCAAAGGAGATGAAAGTAGTATGTCCAAGAGATACCAGTACTCCAATGGTCACTGTAACTTTAGACACAATAGCCAAAATACAGCCATAATGTGGAATCTAAGTATCTATCAATGGAAAAATTGACAAAATGTGTGGTGGATATATTCAAAGACATTCTATTCATCCTTAAAAAGAAAAACAAGGGGTCGGGCACCATGGCTCATGCCTGTAATCCTAGCACTTTGGGAGGCCGAGGCGGGCAGATCACGACGTCGGGAGATCGAGACCATCCAGGTTAACACGGTGAAACCCCGTCTCTACTAAAAATACAAAAAATTAGCCGGGTGTGGTGGTGGGCGCCTGTAGTCCCAGCTACTTGGGAGGCTGAGGCAGGAGAATGGCGTGAACCCGGGAGGCAGAGCTTGCAGTGAGCCGAGATCGCGCCACTGCATTCCAGCCTGGGCGACAGAGCAAGACTCCATCTCAAAAAAAAAAAAAAAAAAGAAAGAAAGAAAGAAAAACAAGGAAAATCCTGTCATTTGCAACAATATGGATGAACCTGGAGGACATTATGTTAAGTAAAATAAGCGAGGCACAGGAAGACAAACTCCCCATGATCTCAGTTATTTGTGGAATTTTGAACTCGTAAGTAGCAGAGAGTAGAATGGTGGTTACCAAAAGCTGGGGGGTGGAGCTCGGTTGTGGAGATGTTGGTCAAAGGATACAGAATTTCATTTAGACAGGAGAAATAAGTTCTGGGTATCTATTATACAAAATAGTGGGTATACTTAATAACAATGTATTATATTCTTAAAAATCACAGAGTAATTTTAAGCATTCTCACCATAAAAATTGATAAGTATGTGATATAACATATGTATTAATTGGCTTGATTTAGCTATTCCACAATGCATACACATTTCAAAACTTTATTATATGTGATAAAGATACACAATTTTTATTTGTTAATTGAAAATAAGTACATAAATAAAATATTAAAATAAAAATAAATCTTAAAAAATAATGTAGATGTCATTGGGTAATTAATTGCAAATTAAAACAACAGTGAGATACCACTGCACACCTATTAGAATGGTGAAAATCAAAAACACTGACAACATCAAATGCTGGCAAGAACACAGTGCGACAGGAACCTTCATTCACTGCTGGTGGAAATACAAAATGGTACAGCCACTTTTTGGAAGACAGTTTGGCAGTTTCCTACAAAACTCAACATGCTCTCGCCATACAATCCAGCAGTCATGCTCCTTGGTATTTACCCAAGTGAGATGAAAACTTATGTTCCCACAGAAACCTGCGCATGAATGTTTATAGCAGTTTTATTCATAATTGCCAAAACCTGGAAACAACCAAGATGTCCTTCAGTAGGGAAATTGACAAATAAACTGTGGTACATTCAGACAATGCAATATTATCAGCATTAAAACAAAACGAACTGTCAAGCCATAAAAAGACATGTGGGAACCTTAAGTGTCCATTCACTTACCTTAAATGTTCAAGAACCATTACTAAGTGAAAGAAGCCCGTCTGAAAAGGCTACATAGTACATAATTCCAACTATATGGCATTCTAGAAAAGGCAAAACTATGGGGACAGTAAAAAGATCAGTGGTTGCCATGAGGAAAGAAGAAAGGAGGGAGAAACAGGCAGAGCACAAGGGATTTTCGGGGCAATAAAACTACTCTGTTTAATGCTATAATGGTGCACACACATTGTGATAAATTTGTCAAAACCCACAGAATGTAGAACACCAAGAGTGAACGCTAATACACACTATGCACTCTGGGTGATGATGTGTCAATGTAGGTTCATCAATTATAATAATTGTACCACTCTGGTGTTGGAAGGTGATAATGGAGGAGGCTATGCACGTTTAGGGGCAGGAGATACATAAGAAATGTCTGTATTTTGCAGCCAGTTTTGCTGTGAACCTAAAACTGCTCTAAAAAATAAACGCTATTAAAAAAAAAAGATACTATTCACTACTGGTAAAAACATAAGAAAACAGGGGCTCTCAGACATGGCTATCTTACCACTCGCAATCAGATCATTAGACAAAACTAAAACTTTCATACCTATATAAGAAGGTTTCTCTCACAAATATTTAATATATTTCAAATTGCAACTAAATGTTATTTCTTACTACTTAAAAATAGCATCATCTCTTTGGACCCAATAATTCCACTTCTAGGAAGTTATTTCAAGAAAATAAGACATACTAAGAGTTACATAAGAAAATGTTCCACTCAAACGTTTTTATAACATAGGGAAGCAATAGAGAGATTGACTTTTGTGTTGAATGGATATTGGTGCATATTCTGGGTCTATCTTGTAGTAGCTGTGGAACTTCTGATGAGTTATGATTGAGTTACTATGTGAGCTTCAATTTCTTCTTTTACAAAATGGGAGTTTAAATTCATATTTCAAAAATTCATAATAAGGGCTAAAAAAGTATGTGTTCACGCAGCATGGTGCCTGACATACTCAATAAATAGTACTCAGTATCATAATTATAATTAATACGGACATAACTATAATAATTATTATGATTATAGCAATATTAGAAACTAGAAAAATAACTGTTAATAGGGCAATAGTTAAATATATTATGGTCCACTGATATGTCAGAATGCTATCTAGCAAACATGTTGGTGAAAACTGGATTTTATGATATGAAAAATTCATTTATTCTTCAAATTCATGTATTCTTCCATTTACTTATTCAGCCAGTCCTTATTGATTGTCTTTGTCATGTGAGCACTGATTTATGAGGATACAGAACATTAAGTGTTAAGGCTGAAAGGGATGAATTTCCAAGGTATGCATTTCCCCCAGCCTGGGCCTCATTTTCCTTATTTGTAAGCTGAAAGGCTGGAGATGGTCTCTGTGCTGGTGATGTTTTGTGGGCCTACACCTGCTTCAAATCCATTATCCACCTGTTTTGTGTTCTGTGAAGGTGACTCCTTCATCACCTGGGCTCCCTCACAGGCCTCCAGTTGGCCTCAGCCAATGGAGGCACAAGAAGGAGCTAACGGTTGGGAGGAAAGAGAGGCTGAGTTACTTCTTCCCTGCTCCCTTCCTGTGTTAATACTTGTGAGGACCCTAGCCATTTGGAAAGCCCTCTGCAAGGTCTACCCCTATTGGGTAGCCCCTTTCCCATGGCTCCTGCTCTTGAGTGGCTCCAATATTGCCCTTGCCTCTTGAGGCATGTTTTATAAAGGCTCCTCACCCTTGCTAGACCCTGGGTGCTTCACCATCTCTTGTTAATTTCCATAACCCAGCCATTCCTTTGTAACATAAGAAGTTTCTTTATTAAAATCTGTTTGTTTGTTGGAATTCTGATTCCTAACTGAACCCTCACTGCGAGAGTCTTGGAAATCCACCCCTTTCCATTTTAACACTTAATGGTTCTACATCCTATAAATCAACTGGAACATACTGAAAACTTCCTTGTAAGGTTCTCAAATACATCACATTTGCTACCATTTACCTTTATTTCCCAAGATTTTCTCATTTGGTGTCAATTTGGGTCATCTTTTTCTCCCTCCCTGCTCTGAATGCCAATCTAAATCCTGAATTTCTCACTTTGTCTCACCCTGTGATACTTAAAATTTATCTTAAACCTTTACATTCTCACTCAGGGAAATACTTAGGGAGCAGATATTGATTTCCTGTCACCACAAAAGTTTAAGGGTTTTCCTTGCGTTCTGTGGACTTAGGCACAATGTAGCCCACCCTTGACCTCCCACAGCTAGACAAACTCTATATCATCACAACAGGAAATTCTCGCAAGAGATATTTAAGGATGCGAACTAGATAGAAGTAGGCAATTGTAAGTTTATGGTTTAAAAGTAATACCTTGGGGAAAAGGTTCTTTCTGAGATCTTCAATTATTTATTGATTTATTCATTTAATAAATATTTGTCAAGAGCTTTCTCTGTGCCAAACACTGAGGATTCAGAAATTAAAAAACAGAGTCCTTGCACTCATGAGCTCACTGTCTAAAAGAGGCATTTCCCAGTACTAAAGCAGCAAAGGCAAGGACAGCTAATGCACTTCACAGGAGGACATGACATCAATACTTCCTGGGTTTTAGACAGAGAGACAAAAAAGAAAGAAACCCAAGGTCATTTGGTTTCTCCTTTAGGAGCAAGAGAGGCATCTCTGGTTTTCCCAAAACAAATTTAACTATTTGGCGTTTTTCATAAGAGAGTAGCATGGTCAAATATTATCACACCCTAGGTAGTCAACAAAAATAGCTGAGTAGAAACTAGGTATCTACTTCACATGGCAAAACCCATGCATCATGAAAAAGTATACTCTGCAATCCTATATTTCAGTGGACCACTTATTAAATGAGACCACCAAGTGAGCTACCTAAATGGCTTAGGAATATTATTTCTTAAGATCCTTGGACTCAATTTTTCAGCTTATCTTGGCAGTCAAAAAAGTGCTTCTCGAAGTGAAACATGAAATGGTTTACCACCAGAAACATCAAATGATAAGCACTAACCCCCTAAAGGGAACATTGCTTTATATAAGATTTTGGTCACTTAGCCAAGTGAGCAAAATGTAGTTTAAAAAAAAATTTTTACAGAGTAATCTATTGCTCCCAACAACTATGGAGACCTACCCCTGCTAGGCCGAAGGACAGAAACGAGGATGATAAAGGCAGAATCTATGTTTACAAGAAGAGATCGTTCTTGCCAGGAAAAAAGTTGTGCAGAAGTGAGTCTAACAGAAGGAGATGTCAAAGATGCACAAGGTAGACTATGTAATCTCCGAGAGGGGAAAGGGGTCAGCACATTTTTTTCTGTAAGGAGCCAGAGCATAATTTATTTTGGGCTTTGTGGGCCATATGGTCTCTGTTGCAGCTACTCAACTCTGCTATTGCAGACCCAAAAGCAGCCATAGACAATACATAAATGAATGAGTGTGATTGAGTTCTAATAAAACTTATAAAACTAAGCAATGGGCTGGATTTGGCCTGTGGGTTGTAGTTTGCTGACTTCTGGCTTACAGGGTTCAGGGAAAGGCTACCAGGGAAGGCTTCACAAAGAGAGGGGTGGGTACTGTCACTAAGCCTCATTGCTGGGTAAATTTCTCATAGGCAGAGATGGAGGAGAAGAGCATGCCCCCCGTGGTGAAGGTTCAGGTATGAAAGAACAAAGCTCATTCATGAAAGGAAAAGATGTCCTGTTTCAAGCATGTTTAAGATGCGTGAGCAGTAACTGGCTGTTAAGACTGAAAGCAACTATCTTGACAACATACTTTTGTATGAAATTTTTAAATTTTTAGGGAATTCCTGAAGAAAACTCACTTATATGCTATCCTGGATGTAGTCTCCAGGCTAAGACAGCGGAGAATCACTTAAGATGTGGGAGCAAGGTGGAAGGGAGGGGCGGGTCCAGTGGTGGGGGTTGCATAATCAGAGCAAAGGTTTAAGAATACTGTTCTACTTCAACTGGGGCAACAAATCAGGGTAACGGCCATAGAAACCTGGATCAGAGCAGTGGAAGTGGGGACACAAATAGATTAAAAGATAGTTTGAAAGTAGATTCTTTAGTATTTGATAACTTTTTTGATGTTTAGTAGTAAATGAGAGGGAAAGAATAAAAATTGACTTTGGATCTAAAGACAGTAATAGAAATAAGAACACGGATGCAATATTTCAGTAGGCAAGATGTTAAGTTCAGCTTTGTGGCTCCCCTGGGACATCCAAACAAAAATATTCACCTGGTATTGCCAGAAATAAAGGTATAGAGCTTGGAAATGCGTCCAGCTGGAGTTGAGAGATGGTGTAACTTCTGAAGAAAAGACAAGAAATCACAGATAAAATCTTGAGAGAATTTCTACCAGCAACCAAAAGGAGAGTAACCAAATTCACAGCAACAATGGTTAGCATGTACTGATGGTTTACTATGTCTCAGGCACTGTTCTAAGAGTGATGAATATATTAATTCATGGAATCACTATATAAATCATATGTAGTCCAGGCACATTCTTTATCCTCCTTTTACAGATGAGAAAATTGAGTTACAGAGATAGTGAATAACTTACCAAAGGTCACATTTATGAGGCACAGCCTAGCTTTGAACCCAGGCAGCCTGGCCAGCAATACTGCTCTCAGCAGGAGAAGGCAGTCCACTGGACTGAGTGCTAAAGGAAGGTCAGAGAAATTGAGAACTGAGAAGAACAAGGTTTAAAGTGGACTGAGACAGAAATGGGTGTCAGGACACAAGAAGCTGAAAAATAAAAAGATGGGCTGGTAAACAGAGGAAGTGCCGACAGTGAATCCAATACTGAATTTTGGTTGTGTGGTAGACAGGCTCTGCTAAAATGTCCAACTCTTCATCTCTGGAACCTGTGAATATGTCACCTTACATGGGACTAACAGGGACTTTGCAGATTTGATGAAGGACTTTGAAATGGAGATATCCTTTGGATATCCTGGGATATCCAAAAGGAAGGGGGGCAATCTAATCACATGAGATCTCAAAAGCAGAGAACCTTTGGTGGCTTGGATCAGAGAGACGTTACGTTGCTGGCTTCAAACATGAAAGACGGACCATGAGTCTAGAGATGTGGCAGCTCTAGAAGCTAGAAAAGGTACTGAGGCTGGGGGTGGGGGCTCACGCCTGTAATCCCAGTACTTTGGGAGGTCAAGGCGGGCAGATCACCTGAGGTCAGGAGTTCAAGACCAGCCTGGCCAACATGGTGAAACCCCATCCCTACTAAAAATACTAAAATTAGCTGGACATAGTTGCGTGTGCCTGTAATCCCAGCTACTCGGGAGGCTGAGGTGGGAGAATCGCTTGAACACGGGAGGCAGAGATTACAGTGAGCCGAGATCGCGCCACTGCACTCCAGCCTGGGCAACAGAGAGAGATTCCATCCCAAAAAACAAAGGTCATAAAACAGATTCTCCTCCAGAGTCTCCAGAAAGACAGAAGGAACACAGCCCAGCTAGCACCTTGATTTTGGCCCAGTGAGACCTGCACCAGTCACCTAACTTACAGAAATATAAGATAAATTGGTGACATTTTAAGGCACTGTTTGGTCATTTGTTACAGAGGCAATAAAAAACGAATACAGGTCCCCACGTCTACTTAATCTAATCAATATTCTCAAAAATGCCCCTGGTCCCTCAGCTTAACCCAGGTCACAGCTACTGATAGGCCTTCCCCAGAGTCAGCACAGCCTCCAAGGCAGTGGTCATAGGGGGCCCTGTGGAGGAGGGAGACTGTGAAGCTGGCCCTGTCTCAATTTCCTTAATCGATATTTAATTTCCTTAACTGACCATAAGACAAATGTTAATTTAGAGAAGTCTAAAAATTTATCAAAACTCCAGAATGCAAGCCACTAATTATTTACTGACTACAGTTCTATGCTAATAATGGTGCAATTAGATCTTTAGCCATACAATGTGCCTCTATAAACAGCTGGTTTAACAAATGTTTGAAAAACAGGAACAACATGACATTAAATTGCATGAACTTTGAAATGTAACTTTTTAATCAAATTTACAATGATTAATTCATAGAACCCATATACGTTATTTATGTGATTTGAGTTATAAAGTTTATCTTGACTAATTTCAGCACTGACTTAATTACATTTCTGATACGGTTAATAATAAATGAAAATCCCTCTAGAGGACAACTGTTGTATTTTAAGGGCCATTTGAAATGCCTTAAAATATTTAAAAATTGTGTTCCATTTTCCCTATTTAAAATAATTTACCCTGTACTTATTTAGCAAAAGGATTTGAGATAGCTCAAAACAAGGCACATATCCACATTGTCATTCCATATGATCTTTTTTAAAAGTTGTTTTGTCACCATTGCTTCCTACTGCTGAAAGTCTGTCCTTAAAGTCAAATTTCAATATATTGAGTCAAGCAGCAGATAGCAATGTGAATAGTGTAAGCCTACACTATCACATTTTGCCAGTACCTAATTTAGTAAATGTGGAACAGCAAGATCAGGTCTCATTAAAAATGAGGAGGGAAGGAGAAAATAAACATGACATTACTATTGTTTTAATTTACCTACAAGAGGCCACTGATCCCAAAATTCATGGACATTAAATACTTTATCAGTAGGCTATCTGTCTCTCAGACTAGAGGTCAGTAAGCAATGGCTCCTGGGCCATCTGGGCCACCATCTGTTTTTGTAAATAAAGTTTTATTGAAACACAGATACATTGGTTTACTATCATCTATGGCTGCTTTTGCACTATAACAGAGTTAAATAGTCATGACAGAGACCTTATGGCCCTTAAGGCTGAAAATATTAACTGATGTTTACAGAAGTTCTCCTACCTCACTCTTAGATCAGTAGGTGCTAAGGTATTTGGAAAACATTGCTCAGATATTGGAGCTACTGAAGTAAACTCTCTCTCAAATGTTTTACAGACTGTATTTGTTGTGTGAAATTTTAGACCTTACTAGCCTGAAATTCAAAGACTTTTGTACTTATCTCCTCTTGCTTTATTTTGCAAGACATGGCAAAATACTTGTGTAGCAGCTTGGCTTTTCCATAAATGAATGTGGCGGTTAGGCACACAACAGGGATCAACAAAGAGCATAAACAGAGCTCCAGCCGGGTGCGGTGGCTCACACCTGTAATCCCAGCAATTTGGAAGGCCAAGACGGACAGATCACCTGAGGTCAGGAGTTCAAGACCAGCCTGGTCAACATGGAGAAACCTCGTCTCCACTAAAAAATACAAAAATTAGCCAGGTGTGGTGGTGGGTGCCTGTAATCCCAGCTACTCAGGAGGCTGAGTAAGGGAGAACTGCTTGAACCCAGGAGGCAGAGGTTGCAGACAGCCAAGATCATGCCACTACACTCTAGCCTGGGGGACAGAGAGAGACTCTGACTCAAAAACAGAAACAAAACAAAACAAAACAAAACAAAAAACAGAGTTCCAGAAGATTGCCAAAGGCTCACATCATCTAGTGGGTGGAGCTATAATCATCTTACATCATTCATGGAGACAAAACTGAACTGGATATAGGGTAATAATAGCTCATACTGAGATATCGTGGTTAAAAACATGGACTTAGGAGCCAGACTGCAAGAGTTCAAGTCCTGCTTCCAATACTACCAACTATGTGTTTTTAATTAACCTCTAGAGGTCTCAGTTTTCTTATCTACAAAATAGAGATGATGATATCACCTACCTCATAGGATAGAACAGATTTGGGCCTATAGCAAAGACCATAAAAGATGCTGGTTATTCACAATTATATATTAACAGTGTTGTTATTGAGAAACGTTAATGGTTCAGAGTGTAGGCTCTGAAATTGGCCTATGTAGCTCGACAAGTATTCTGGTTCCACCCCGTTCAAGTTGTGTGACTTGGTACAAGTAAGTAACTTGATCTAATTATGGGATTAATAGTAACATTTACCCCACAGGGTTGGTTTTAAGATTCTATGAGTTAATACATTTAGTAATGCCTAGCACACAGTATCAGTAACTAACTCAATAAACATTAGATATTTTAAATATTATCAGTATTGGTATTATTATCATTAACATTTTCATTATTGTGCATCAGGCCTGATGCTCCACATTATGAGGTCAGTATGCCTATCAACACCACTTTAAGAATAAAGCAATTTAGGCACAGGGGAGTTAAGTAACTGGTTCCATGCATTGAATTCTTAAGTGATGGAACTGAAATCTGAGCTTTTCTAAAGGCAAGATTAGGAGACCTTTGGGCCTGCATCATAAGAGAAGCAAATTTCTTCAAGGAAAACAGGCTGATTAAGAAACAGTGTTGAGATACGTTCGTCAGCTTGCTCCTTTCTGCCCGTGGACGCCGCCGAAGAAGCATCGTTAAAGTCTCTCTTCTCCCTGCCGTCATGTCTAAGTCAGAATCTCCTAAAGAGCCCGAACAGCTGAGGAAGCTCTTCATTGGAGGGTTGAGCTTTGAAGCAACCGATGAGAGCCTGAGGAGCCATTTTGAGCAATGGGGAACGCTCACGGACTGTGTGGTAATGAGAGATCCAAACACCAAGCGTTCCAGGGGCTTTGGGTTTGTCACATATGCCACTGTGGAGGAGGTGGATGCAGCTATGAATGCAAGGCCACACAAGGTGGACGGAAGAGTTGTGGAACCAAAGACAGCTGTCTCAAGAGAAGATTCTCAAAGACCAGGTGCCCACTTAACTGTGAAAAAGATATTTGTTGGTGGCATTAAAGAAGACACCGAAGAACATCACCTAAGAGATTATTTTGAACAGTATGGGAAAATTGAAGTGATTGAAATCATGACTGACCGAGGCAGTGGCAAGAAAAGGGGCTTTGCCTTTGTAACCTTTGACGACCATGACTCCGTGGATAAGATTGTCATTCAGAAATACCATACTGTGAATGGCCACAGCTGTGAAGTTAGGAAAGCCCTGTCAAAGCAAGAGATGGCCAGTGCTTCCTCCAGCCAAAGAGGTCGAAGTGGTTCTGGAAACTTTGGTGGTGGTCGTGGAGGTGGTTTCGGTGGGAATGACAACTTCGGTCGTGGAGGAAACTTCAGTGGTCGTGGTGGCTTTGGTGGCAGCCGTGGTGGTGGTGGATGTGGTGGCAGTGGGGATGGCTATAATGGATTTGGTAATGATGGAAGCAATTTTGGAGGTGGTGGAAGCTACAATGATTTTGGCAATTACAACAATCAGTCTTCAAATTTTGGACCCATGAAGGGAGGAAATTTTGGAGGCAGAAGCTCTGGCTCCTATGGCGGTGGAGGCCAATACTTTGCAAAACCACGAAACCAAGGTGGCTATGGTGGTTCCAGCAGCAGCAGTAGCTATGGCAGTGGCAGAAGATTTTAATTAGGAAACAAAGCTTAGCAGGGGAGGAGAGCCAGAGAAGTGACAGGGAAGCTACAGGTTACAACAGATTTGTGAACTCAGCCAAGCACAGTGGTGGCAGGGCCTAGCTGCTACAAAGAAGACATGTTTTAGACAAATACTCATGTGTATGGGCAAAAAACTCGAGGACTGTATTTGTGACTAATTGTATAACAGGTTATTTTAGTTTCTGTTCTGTGGAAAGTGTAAAGCATTCCAACAAAGGATTTTAATGTAGATTTTTTTTTTTTTTTGCACCCATGCTGTTGATTGCTAAATGTAATAGTCTGATCATGACGCTGAATAAATGTCTTTTTTTTAATGTGCTGTGTAAAGTTAGTCTACTCTGAAGCCATCTTGGTAAACTTCCCCAACAGTGTGAAGTTAGAATTCCTTCAGGGTGATGCCAGGTTCTATTTGGAATTTATATACAACCTGCTTGGGTGGAGAAGCCATTGTCTTCGGAAACCTTGGTGTAGTTGAACTGATAGTTACTGTTGTGACCTGAAGTTCACTGTTAAAAGGGATTACCCAAGCAAAATCATGGAATTATTGGTTATAAAAGTGATTGTTGGCACATCCTATGCAATATATCTAAATTGAATAATGGTACCAGATAAAATTATAGATGGGAATGAAGCTTGTGTATCATCCATTATCATGTGTAATCAATAAACGATTTAATTCTCTTGAAAAAAAAAAAAAAAGAAACAGTGTTATGTATTAAATAACAGTTTCCATGACAACTGCTTTTCTCTCTTTTACACAATTGTGTTTGATTATAAAAACTCTACAAGCAGAGAATGTTAAGAGTTAGGAGAAAGCTCACTGATCATCTACTCCAACACCCTCATTTTCCAGATGAGGAAACTAAGGTTGAGAACAGTACAATGATTGGCTCAAGATCACACAACAATTTCAGCAGCAGAGTAAAAACTAAACTCAGATCTGGCCTCAACCAGATACCATCACAATCCATGGCTAAGGCTTAATGGAAAAACTTAAATGAAAATCCTGTTACATTATGGTTTATTTGTTATCAAATAGTGGAGAATTTGAGAAGCAAATGCTTGGAGCATATTCTATAAACAAACTCTGAAGGACAGGCATCTATGTTCACAAAATCTGGCCCCTTCTAAGAGTACACTAGACAAAAACATGCATTGTTGTGGGGATATAAAGAGGGGGATTTTAGAGCCAATGGTCCATGCATAAATATCTTCAAAGATCAGACAGACTAAATACCCTCGTAGTGCAAAGACCTGGCTAAAAGTTACATTCGCCATACAGACATCTTTTACTGAGGTCTTGCATATGGGCAACAACAGTGAGGACCTAGTGGCAGTGACCTTAATTTGCCCTCCTCACGTAATCAAATCATCAGGAAGACACATGATCAAGCCATTAAAAAACATATGAAAGGCAGAAGCAGTGATTCATGCTGCTGTTTAGATTTAAAGTGAGAATAAAGTTCTAATGCTGTGATTTTATTATTTTATAAATTAACTTTGCAGCATTGCAACACTATATTCTCTGCATTGTAATATAATATAGTGATTAAGAACAGATTCTGGAGCCAGACCCTCTGAGTTAAAGTCTGGACTTGCTCTGCGACCTTGAATGAGGCACCTCTATGCTTCAATTTCCTCATCTGTCAAATGAGGATAAAGACAATATCTACTTTATAAGTTATTATGAAGATTAAATGAATCACATGCTTAGAAAGGCACATGTCTCTAACAAACACTCAATAAATATTAGCCATTGCTATTACTATCACTGCTATTACTGAGACATGACCTGTAGAATTTAACTTCAGCCTTCCGGAAAAGCTCAGATACCAGTCAGTATTTCCTGTTTTGAGATTTCTTCAAACTCTGACCTCTAATAACCTCCCAGAATAATCCCTGTTTCTCAATTCTGTCCGTACCTCCTTCCCCTATGTTACCCACATCTTCCTATAGCCATGCTAAACTACCCCTACAATGTGTACTGTGCTGTAACACAGCTCCAAGAACATGTGTGTGCCATCCTCTCTAACTGGAGTGTGTTCTAATACCCTCAAAGCCTGGTATTAGACAGGCTTTGACAAATTCCATTCCTCCTTCAATAGCCCAACCCTCATCATCCTGGATTGCCTTCCCCAACTCCCCAGCAGATGAGATTCTCCTCCCTGTGAACTTCAGTGAAATTTTACATTCTTCTATTATAACCTGTGTCCCATTACTTTGTAATTGACTATACAAATAAAACTGCTCCTCTGGACTGTGTTCTTTCATTAATATAAACCACTTGTCTGATACTTAGAAGGCATTCAATAAATTTCCGTGGAAGGATGACAAAAAAGGGGGATTGGAGGAGCCAATTAACAGTTGTTGGATGCCTACCATGTCCCTACCATTCTGCCTGATGCTAGGAATACAAGATAAACCAGAAATGGTTACTGCCTTCATTTTTGCTGTTGGCAAAAATGTCCGTGTATCTTTCTCTAAAGAATACATAGAATACTTAACTTTTAATTCATCTAGTATTTATTAAGCATTTACAATGCAATGGGCTAGGTGCTGAAATAGATGCAAAAGAGGAAAATCTGCTCTCAACCCTGAGGGTCTCCCAATTTTACAGAGAGACAACAATTAGATTTACAAATTCCAATCCAATCCCTGATCCCCAAATGAAACTGGAGCCAATAGTTATCCAAAGTCATTCTTCTCCATTAGCGGAAGTTGAGTCTAACCTATACGTCTCCACACTGCTTAATTTCTTGTTCATTTACCTAGAACATGATCTCGACTTGGAGAGAAATTATATAAAATAAAAAAGTTAAATTGAGTGCATAATAATACACCTAATATTCACATCACAAATGTGTTCCAATGGCTTGCTTCACTGTCAGAAACTTTAACAGTGCTAGCAATTTTAGAAAGTGAGATTCCTGGTAATAAATTCAAAAACATTGATATCAAGCAAGCTCCTTTTCCCCACTGTGGGTCCATTCCTTTATTCATTTAATACTCTTTCCTGTAATAGGTACCCCAATATAGAGATAAAAGACAAACATCTCCCCTCCAGGAGCACAAAATCCAGCCTCATTGGCGTTACAGAAATAAAACACCTTCCCAGGGGTTGGTTACTTGAGATGCACTAACTCAGGTACCATGTAGACCTTTTTGAGATCTGAAGGCTTAGAAATAAATATTGACTAGTGAATCAAAACATGCATCATTGAGAAGGTAAAATTTAAGATTCACCAGTGGTTAATTTGCCATGTTTAAAGAATTCTCATTGCTCTTTGAAAGCAAATAATATAGGAAAAGCAAATGCCCCTTTCATTTAAAAAAATTACATTTCAACAGAATAAAATAACTTCCAGCCAGAAAACAGCATGCCCTAGGGAGATTATTCTAGTATTGCCAGTGGACAATCATGCTAACTTGTATTCATTCCAATAGCTTCAGGAAAAAAGTTATATACAGTATATTTTTATGAGTAGAGGAAGACTCAACTCAGTAAGGGTCCTGCCTTCACTCAAAGTTGCTGAGATTCTGATTCAGTGGATGGGAACTAATTTTTAAATATTAACATCATTGGATATTTACATACGAGTGGGACCCTCATTTAGTATCTCAGTGAGTGTTGATATTTTCACCAAGAGGTGTCACCAGGTACTTGAGGACAAATGGATAAAGAAGGCAAAGAGAATTAACACCTATTAAGTGCCCACCCTGTGTTGGACACAACATTGTGCATATATTATCTCACTGAATTCCCTGGGCTATAATTCTTAGGAGGACAAAATTCAGTTTCATCAATATCTCCTCAGCATCTTCCGTACTGTTTGGCATACCATAGGTGCTCATTTAATGCTGAACAGATTCTTACAACCATGCTGCAAGTCACATGGCCAGCAGGCAGGAGAGATGGTGATCAAACTCAGTGATACTTTTTCTATCCCATGAGCATATCTTCAATGAACAATATTGCTTTGTGATTCCCAAGGCTGGGATTTGGTAACTAGCTGAGATTCCCTTTTTGGATAATGCCAGTGGGCGCGGGGGGAGGGGGGGAGTTGAGATGCAAATTACAGTATTACTTATTCACCTGCTCGCCACTAGGGGAAGGGATAGAAGTTTGCAGAATCTACACTTATTAGTCCATGATCTTAAGAACAGCTCTGAAGTATGACATAGTGCTCAAGAGCTTGGAGTTGAGGGTCAGAGAAGATTTATGTGCAAACTCTGTCAATTACTAGCAAGTTACTTACTTCTCTGAACCCTAGTCCCTTCATCTGTAAAATAGCCATAACAGAACCAATCATGTCTAAACTCAACTATCCCTCTACTCTGTACTTGCACCTGAGAAGCTGAAAGACGCTGGAGAAAAAAACATCGCTCGACGATGTTGACTGCAGATGGATGTTTGGAACTCAGCATAGGATTGCCCAGCAATCTGACCATTTTCTAGTAAATTAACCTTTCAGTTCTCTGAAGTTACTCTTGCCAAACTCATGACTCCTCCCACCACCTCAGCTGCTGACCTCACCTCATATTCCATTAAGAAAAAAAAAAGCACATGGTCTAGAACCAACTCCAAATTGCCAACCTTCTAGAACCCATAGACTCTGCCTTCTCTGTTTCTTAAACATTAAGGTATATTTGGAAGATAAAAATTATATATATTTATGCTATAAAATGTGATGATTTGATATATATATCATATGTGGTAGAATGATTAAATCAAACTAATTAGTATATCTGGCACCTCACACACTTATCTTTTTTTGTGATTAGAACATTTAAAATCTAATCTCTTGGCAATTTTCAAATATACCATATATTATTATTAACTATAGTCATCATGCTGTACAATAGCTCTCCAGAACTTAGCCTTCCTGTCTCACCAAAACTTTGTGCCCATTGAACAACAGTTCTCCTTTATCTGTCCCCTACCCTCAGCCCCTTGCAATCATCATTCTGCTCTCTGCTTCTATGAGTTTTATTTTTTAATAGTCGACATATAAGTGAGATTATGCAGTATTTGTCTTTCAGTACCTGGCTTATTTCATTTAGCATAATATCCTCCAGGTTCATCGATTTTGTCACAAATGACAAAATTTCTTTCATTTTTAGACCCCGAACAATGAAGGCAATCTTGTGCAAAAAGAACAATGTTAAAGGCATCACATTATTTGATTTCAAAATACATTACAAAGCTAAAGTAATCAAAATAGTATGGTACTGCATAAAAACAGGCATATCAAACAATGGAAGAGAACAGAAAATCCAGTGATAAACCCTTGCATTTATGGTCGAGTGATTTTCAACAAAGGTTCCAAGAACATATGTAGAGAAAGGATAGTCTCTTCAATACATGGTCTTGAGAAATCTGCCTTCTCTGCTTCTGAAATGGAATCACATGTCTATTCTTACAGCCAACTCCTCCACCTGTCCTCCATGTCCTTGACTTATGTACTTTCCCTCTAATTCTTCTGTTTCTCCACTGTATCATCAGTTTCTCCCTCTCTCCTGAATCCCTCACATCAGCAGACAAACATTTTTTAATTTCTCTCATTTTTCAAAAACATGCTTTGACTTAGCACAGCCTTCCAGCTATCATCCCATTTCCTTTCTCCCTGCAGGGGGAAACTGTGAGCAAAGGCAGCTCTCCTCTTTTCAGTTCATTCCAACAGGCTTTTTATCCTCCCCATTCCACCCTTGGACATGGCCCTTGTCGATGTCACTAGAAATTCCATCTTGATAATTCCCATGGTTTTTGTGTGTGTGTGTGTGTGTGTGTGTGTGTGTGTGTGTGTGTTCACGTTCCTTGATCTCTCACAACCTCTTTCTTCTCAAAAGGCTTTCTTTTCCTTGCCTTCAGAACCCCACACTTTTACAAATTTCCACTGCCTCAAAAAGAATTCCTTCCAGGACAAGCTACATAATTTGTAGGGCCCGGCGAAAAATAAAAATATGGAGCACTTACTAAATAATGTATTAAGAATTCAAGACTGCAACAGTAAACCATTACATCAAGTGTGGGACCTTTCCATGTATGAGAGCCCTATGGGACTGCATGGATTGCCCACCCATGAAGCTGGCTCTGGTTGTACTTTGTTTAAAAATTAAGATTTGTTTATTCAACTGACTCCTTGGCATCTCCACTAGGATGTCTAAGAGGTATTTCTAACTCGACATGGCCAGAGCAAACTGTTAAGTTATCTCCACCCCCCAACCCACAAAATGACCTCTACCTCAGTGCTCTGGTTTCAATAAATGGCATCCTATATTCTCCCAGTTGCTCATGCCCAAAGTCTGACAGTCATTCTTGAATCTTCTGTTGCTCTTATATCCCAGATTCAGTCCATCAGCAAATCCTATTGGCTTTACCTTTAAAATATATCCATAATCTGACCAACTTGTTACCATGTCTACTGCTTCCACTCTGGCTAAATGTCTCTGAAACATTACAGGAGAACAATAAATATTTGTCAATAGGAAAATGGATGAATGAGGTTGTTGTGAAAATTTTGAAGCAGCTTAGGGTAAAGTTCTTATTACTATAATTTGGTGCTCAATAAATGGCAGTTATAGATAATGTGATTAAATTTTAAAAGTTTATCATCATTGTGGTTAGTTATTTACCAAACCCAAGTCCTTCTTTTCCTCTGGACAAACAGCTAGACTACACTACTAGGCTCCCTTGTAGTATGTGTTTGAGTTCTGGTTAGAAGTGATGTATGCTGCCCTGGCTCATAGAACATTCCTGTGTAAAATCAGTCACACTTTCTTTTCTTGGCTTTGTGTCTGGATGGTGTACCCCAGGTTTCACTTTTAAACAACCAGATCTCATGAGAACTCACTCACTATCACAAGAACTGTAAGGGGAAAATCCACCCCCATGATCCAATCACCTCCCACCAGGTGCCTCCTCCAACACTGGGGATTACAACTTGACATGAGATGGGCAGAGACAAAAACCCAAACCACATATTCCACCTCTGGCCCCTCCCAAATCTCATGCCCCTCTCACATTGCAAAATACAATCATCCCCTTCTCAACAGTTCCCCAAAGTCTTAACTCATTTCATCATTAATTCAAAGCTCCATGGTCCAAAGTCTCATCTGAGACAAGGCAACTCCCTTCTGCCTGGGAGCTTGTAAAATCAAAAACAAGTTAGTTACTTTCAAGATACAATGAGGGTACAGGTGTTGGGGCAATACACCCAATCAAAAGGAGAAATCAGCCAAAACGAAGGGGCTACAGGTCCTGTGCAAGTTTGAAAACCAGCAGGGCAGCTTAAAGCTCCTGGCTGGGTGTGGTGGCTCATGCATGTAATCCCAGAACTTTAGGAGGCTGAGGCAGGCAGAAGACTTGAGGCCAGAAGTTTGAGACCAGCCTGGCCAACATGGCAAAACTGCATCTCTACTAAAAATACAAAAATTAGCCAGGCAGGGTGGTGCATGCCTGTAATCCCATCTACTTGGGAGGTTGAGGCAGGAGCATTGCTTGAACCCACGAGGCAGAGGTGCAGTGAGCCAAGATCATGCCACTGCATTCCAGCCTGGGCAACAGAGTGAGACTCTATCTCAAACATAAAAATAAAAAAACTTAAAACTCCAAAATAATCTCCTTTGACTTCATGTCTCATATCCAGGCCACCTGATGCAAGGGCTAGGCTCCCAAAGCCTTGGGCAGTTCTGTCCCTGTGGCTCTACAGGGATCAGCTCCCATGGCTGCTGCCAAGGATTGACATTAATTGTCTGCAGCTTTTCCAGGCACATGGTACAAGCTGCCAGTGGATCTACTATTCTGGGTTCCAGAGGACAGTGGCCCTCTTCTCACTGTTCCACAAGGCAGTGCCCCAGTGAGGGACTCTGTGTGGGGGACTCCAACCCCACATTTTCCCTCCACACTGCCCTAGTAGAGGTTCTCCCTGAGGGCTCCACCCCTGCAGCAGTCTTCTGGCTGGACATCCAGCCATTCCCATACATCCTCTAAAATCTAAGCGGAGGTTCCCAAGCCTCAACTCTTGCCCTCTGCGCACATGAAGGCTTAACACCATGTGGAAGCTGCCAAGGCTTATGGTGGGCACCTTCTGTAGCAGTGGCCTGAGATGTATCTGGGGCCCTTTTAGCCACAGCTGGAGCTGGAATAGCTAGGACACAGGGAGCAGTGTCCTGAGGTAGTGCAGGTCAGCAGGACCTTGGGCCCAGCCTGCAAAACCACTCTTCCCTGCTAGGCCTCTGGCCCTATGATGGGAGGAGCTGCTCTGAAATGCCTTTGAGGCATTTTCCCCATTGTCTTAGCTATTAACATTCAGTGCCTTTTCACTTACGCAAATTTCTGCAGCCAGCTTGAATTCTTCCCCAGAAAATGGGCTTTTCTTTTCTACCACATAGCTGGGCTGGCATATTTTCAACATTTTTACACTCTAATTCCCTTTGAAATATAAGTTCCAGTTCCAGGTCATTTCTTGGCTCACAAATATAAACATAGGCTGCTAGAAGCAGCTAGGCCACATCTTCAATGTTTTGCTGCTTAGAAATTTCTTTCACTAGAAACCCTAAATCATCACTCTCAAATTCAAAGTTCCACAGATCTCTAGGGCAGGTGCATGATACCTCCAACCTCTTTCCTAATGTATAACAAAAGTGACCTTTGCTCTAGTTCCCAATAAGTTCCTCATGTCCATCTGAGACCTACTCAGCCTGGACCTCATTGACCACATTGCTATCAGCATTTTGGTCACAATAACTTAACAAGTTTCTAGGAAATTCCAAACTTTCCTCCATTGTCTTCTTCTGAGCCCTCCATGCTCTTCCAACTTCTGCCCATCACCCAGTTCCAAAGTCACTTCCACAGTTTCAGATATCTTTGTAAAAATGCCCACTCCCAGTACCAATTTTCTCTATTAGTCTGTTCTCACATTGCTATAAAGAACTAACTGAGACTGGGTAATTTATAAAGAAAAAAGGTTTAATTGACTTACAATTCCACAGATTGTACAGGAAGCATGGCTGGGGAGGCCTCAAGAAACTTAAAATCATGGCAGAAGGCAAAAGGGAAGCAGGCATGGTCTTACATGGCCAAAGAAGGGGGAAGACAGACAAGAGGGAGGTGCTGCACACTTTTAAACAACCAGATCTCATGAGAACTCACTATCACAAGAACAGCAAGGGGGAAATCTGCCCCCATGATCAAATCACCTCCCACCAGGTCCCTCCTCCAACACTGGGATTACATTCAACATGAGATTTGGGCAGGGACACAAATCCAAACCATATCGGGATAGAATATACTTTACTTCCCATAGGAACATCAGAAAAACATTGGATTATGATGTGATAATTACTTTCAATGACTTGTAGAAATTACACAACTAAGTACTTTTCAGATGGCCAACATGTCCCAGTTTTACAAAATTATAGCTTCTGAAATATAAAGTGCAAATCAGGTCATTTTTGTGCCTTTTTCCTAGCATCATACAAATTAACAAGGCTCTTACTGTAACACGTTAATTTACTGAAGCTAAAGGAGGAGCTAAATTGGACTTTTTAATGACTTGCTTAGCTGAAAATGTATGTTAATTCCATAGCTAATCATCATAATCACTTAGTTTTATAAAATGAAATGCAAATGGCCACCTAGACACATAAATATATGTTCCTGACCACACTTGGTATATGAGGATTGGTCAGAAAATAAAGCTGATCTTGAGATCATGGTTTCACTCTCCCCGGGGGCTGGTGGGCATATTTCAGCTCCCCTGTCCCACTCAATCTCCTTTGGTTTCCACTCTGACTATGACAGGATCTATCATGTTGTGGTGCAATTGTTTTATTATGTCTGTCTTAGGAAAGAGAAACTGAAGGGAAAGGTGGGAACAAAGTCTTAGTCTTCTTGGATTCTCAAAGCTTAATTCAGAGCTTGGCATTTAGTAAGGTATTCAATAAATGTTGAATAAATGAATGAATGAATGAATGAATGAATGATATTGAGAAAGTTCCAGGGCTATTTGGCTACTAATACTAAGACTAGGAAAACAGCATCATCAATACATCATAAATTCAGTAATTTGAGTTATTAGTGGCAATCATATATAAATGCAATGACATACCAGGTAAGATTGCTACTCAAAATTTACTCAGTGGCCATGATACAACAAGCAGCCCTTTTTAATAAACTAAATGTTTATAACCCCCCAAAGTTCATATGTTGAAAGTTTAATCCTCAATGTGATGATATTAGGAGGTAGGACCTTTGGGAGGTGATTAGGTCACAAGTGCAGAGCACCCCTGCCCCCGACCCATGAATGGAATTAGTGCTCTTATAAAAGAGACCCCAGAGAGCTCCCTCATCCTTTGCACCATGTGAGAATGCAGTGAGAAGATGGCCATGTATGAACCAGGAAGCTGGCCCTCACCAGATACCAAATCTGTTAGTGCTTGAATATTGGACCTCCCAGCCTCCAAAACTGCAAGAGATAAATTTCTGTTGTTTGTAAGCCATCTGATCAGAGTGTATGCAGAATGGTGAATAATGAACAGTCCTTGCTGTCAGGGCACTCAGTCTACAGAAGGAAAAAGACTTGTAAAAAGATACATTACAAACCACCAGGTGTTCAGTGCTGTAACAGAAGGGCATATAAAGTGCATTGGGGCACAGCTCTAAGAGCAGCTGATTGCCTTTAGCAGTCTTAAAAATCACTGTGCAGAGAAGCTGACTTTCATGCTGTAAACTGCAGGGTGCCAACAAGTTTGGCACAAAGTGGGGTGGGGGGTTCTTACCAAACAATACCTCATTTATTTTATATAGAGTTTGATTAAAGAAAATGCTATCTATTTTGGAATATGGCCTAGAAAGCTTCATAGGCACACTGAATTATATAATACCTCTTTGTCTCATCTTGTCCTTCTTTCAGTAAAACAGACATGATAAATGACCTTCTTTCTTTGAGGAACAGCTCATCAAAGATTTAAGGTGATATGAAAACTCAGTAATCACAAAGTGATGAATGGAGACAGACCATAAAGAACAGCCCTAGTAAAAGGATTTCCAGGGGACAATTAATATTTGGAAATAGTGATGTTAAGAGGTATAAGTGACACCTATTAGATGAGGTTTTTTGTCATCTCCTAGCACTAGGTAGGAATAACGAAATGAAGGCAGAGAATAAGTGTATCCATTCTCCAGATAAATAAGGACACATCTCAATAATACCTGAAAACAATATCATTGTGATGAAGAAGACTTCTTTAAAACCAATAAGCCTATACTATTAACTTATGGAATCCTATATAATTATACATTTGGAACTCTGATGTGACTTCAAAAATAAATAAGAAAATAGTTCCTGCCTTGAACAGCTCCTGCATATAGAAGACTAGGTATTGATTTCCTGGACTATAGATCACCCTGCCATCCTACAAAAGTTTATTTATTGTCCTCCAGTCTATAAAAAGAGTTTACAAACCCCAATTAAAAATTTAAATAAAAGCAATCATCAGATAAAAGTCACCCACAGGCTAAGGGATTAAAATAAATTATACTGTGATGGTATTTGAAAGTAAGAAAATAGAGAATCAGGATGGTTTTCTTTAAAAAAATACCTGCAAATATATGGAATGACAAACTCATGTTTCAAGGGCTATGCTGTGAAAAAATTAATGAAAACTTAAAATAAATCCTCACTATATTAATTTAGTTTTGAATAGACAACAAATGCTGCTTAACTGAATTCCATCAGCTATAGAATATGATAAGGATAACTAAATAAAGGGACATAATGATTTTGCAGACTGTTAAAAATATGAGTCATATGATGCTATGGGGTTTTAAATAAGGTTTACCTTTGAAATAGAATTTGCTGCATAACTGTACAAAATATTACAGGAAAATGTCAAAAGTGATGACTGTGTTGCTTAACTTAGGATCCCAACTTCTTTCCAGCAACGCTTTCCACAGTTATGTCTGTCTCCAAGTCCCAGAAACTGCTCCCTTTTGTCACTGGTTTAGGCCTCTATAACCCTTGACGAATTTTTCCTCAACTATCCCAATTTGAGCATGCTGTTTTCTATTGAGATCCTGAAGTGGGATTCTGGGATTAGACTGATCATGTTGTTGAGAAACACAGGTAGAACCTCCTTGCCAGGAAAAAACAGAAAACAAATAATCCAGGACAAATGGTGACATCAGTTACTCAAGTTGTTTCTAGCAGTGGCAGGAGATGAAATGCAGGTGGAAGGGGAGATGCTGGGAGGTCAGTGGCAGAGGCACTTAATTGTTCTGGTTGCAGCAGTGACTATAAAGATTGCTGAGTCTCTTGGCTTCTTCTCACAGCCTTAGAAGGTGTACAAAAGGAAAATGAGAAACTGAAATCTCTGAATGTACAATTGAGAGCATGCATAGAAAAAAATCAGAGAGTCCCTGTAGCTATTCAGATGGTATAATTGCAGCAACCCCTCATCTTCCAGAGTCCCACGGCAGATATGACTGAGGACAAAGCTCAGAGCCTAACAAATTTGCAGAGCTGCAGCACCAAGTACATGATCAGCTCATACCAGGGGTTTCATATCAAGGGAATGTGACCCTGATAATTAGACTGCGATCATTTGGGCAGACACAGACAAATATGAAAACTTCAAACCCACAAAATCCTATTGCCCATGGGGACAGATTTGTCCTCCCTGTCTAAGAAGAACAGCTTTTCCATGCATAATAACCTGCTGGTCATTCCCTCAGGACTCACTCCTACCACCTCTCACTGCCTCTTGATCTAAGACTCAGGTCCCAGTGCAGCCCAGAGGGAGAAATATGAGACAGCCTACATCCCTTATACAAGAAATCTTTCATAAGATTTATAGAACCTCACACCAGTCTGTACTGGCAAGAACCAGGAGAGAAGGTATCAGTTCCCAAAGGCATTAGATCAATGAGGACAAAACATAAGGCTTGATCTCATTAAATTCACTGATGGGATATACTCACCCAGGACTTAGGATTCAATGTTTTAGCTTGAGTACCAGGGGGTGGCATCAGTAATCTACCTAATTGGCCAATTAAAGCCTGGACTCAAGGGTGGCCTGTGTTTATGTGGTTGAACTGAACTTCTGTGGCATCCTGTGGAGTAGGGAGTTGGCAAACTACAGCCTGTGGGCCACATCTGGCCTGCTGTCTGTTTCTGTATGGCCTGAAAGGTAAGAATGGTGTTTACAATTTTTAAATGTTAAACAAACAAACAAAACTATCAGCCTTTGGCAAGAATGCCTGTTGAATTTCTGTCTCTTGGCTCACAAAGCCTAAAATATTTATGATCTGGTCCTGAGCTGATCCTCCTGGAGAGGAAGAAGTCTAAAGTCTCAGAAATGGGAGTGATGAAGTGGACCCAGGATAAGCAATAGCCATTCTCTAACCACAGCTCCCATAAGGGGAAGGAGAAGTACTCTTGGAAAACTTGTGGTGGCTGTCCTGGGTGTGGTGGCTTTCTTCTGCAGCCTGTAAAATGGGAGGGGGGTGGCTGAAATGGAATCAGTGTCTTTGATGTTAATGGAGATAAAGGAACCCAAGAGTGAGGAAGAACAACTGATTGGTGGCATTTAACTGTCAGAAACAAGGTAAATGAAACCAACCGCAGGGATGAGTGGTAATCAGAATCTTATTCCACAGGGATCTGTGGTGGTGACTAAATGATCTCAGAAATAGAAACAGAAATAGATGGACCACCTACTAAGGTGCTACTTAGCATATAGAAGAGAAAAAATTCTACTCTCGTGGGCTGGGACCTAATGCAGTCACCACAGTAAGGATTCCAGCCTCTTACCAAGTTCCACTGACCTAGAGCCTCTCAATAGAGGAAGTGGTTGGGTGTCTTTGAGAGGGCCCAACAATGCTGCCTCAGGTGCATGCTGTGACTCACCCTTCAAGCCTCCCACACAGCATCCTATGGCTGTTTCCAGGGTGACTGTGCACTGAAGAAAGAAAGACTGAGGCTTTCCCCAGGTTACCTATGGGTCTAGACTTAAGCTGCTCTCTGAAATATTGCTATGGCACACCATTCAAATGGGAGGTTGTGGAGACAGGTGACAGAGTCTTGGCCTGAGTCCATCTCAGAGTGGGTCCAACGGCACCAGAGATCCATCCTGATGTTATTTCCCCAGTACCATATTGTATAGTAGAAGCAGATAGATTTTTCAACTGGCAAAACACCACACCGGTTTACTGATTCATTGCATGAAGGCAATGAAGGGGTGCAAACGGACACTCCTAAAACTGCCCCTCCCTGTAGAATAAACTAAGAACAATGCCACACACCTGGGGGAATTGCAGAGCTTGGTGTTACTATCCAGGACTCAAAGAATGTAGGCATAATTCCTATCTTATCTTCATTTAATTCAGCAACAGTCAGACAGATGTGTGTTGGTTAATTTTATGTGTCAACCTGACTGGGCCATGGGGTGTCCATATATTTGGTTAAATGTCGTTCTGAGTGTGTGTCTGTGTGTGTGTGTCTGTGTGTGTGTGAGAGAGAGAGAGAGAGAGAGAGAGAGAGAGAGGTTTTTCTGGATGAGATTAACATTGGAATAGGTACACTGAGTAAAGCAGTTTGTCCTCTACAGGCCTTATTTAACCCACTGAAACAATGAATAGACCAAAGGGACTGAATAATGACGAACTACGTCTCTGCAACTGACTGTCTTTGAGCTGGAGCATCAGTCTTCTCCTGCCTTTGGACTCAGACTCAGGCTAGACCTTATTCCATTGGCTCGCCTACTGCTCAGGCCTTTGGACATGAACTGAAAATATACCACTGGTGGCTCTCCTGGGTCTCCAGTTTGCTTAATGCTTATCTGGGGAATATACTGATTCTGGTTCTCTGGAGAACCTTGACTGATACAAGGTAGTCTGAAGACATGAAGACCGTTAAGCAACAGTCATAAACTGAACCAAGTGATATTGCCAATCACAACTGTGGCTCCAGAAGTGATATTTTTATTGCAGCAATCAACACAGAGTGTGGTGCCTGGTATGTAGCTACTGACCAGACAAATGTACTCATGCCCTCATCTCCCACCTCCAGCCTCATCAGTAAAGAAAATCGGGATCTATTTGTTTACTGTGGATAGCAGTACACCTTTACTGTATCAGGCCTCTCTGTCTTGTTAGTGTCTAGAGCAAAGGCTCAATTACAGTGGGAGCTAGGAGAGGAGACAACTTCTACAAGGTTGAGCTGCTGTCACACAGAATTTATTATATGCATTTAAAAAGCATTTTACATAAACAGCATTTTGTATAACATATCTCCTCCTCAGCCAGAATGCACAGGACCAGGAACAAGGAGGGGTATCAAGGTTCTTATCCTAACTCTAACCCTAATCACTAACTATCCACTTATAGAATTTTTGTTTCTCATCTCTTTGACCCTGAGCTTGACTACACGACCTTGGAAGTCCTCATGTTCAATGTAGAAATGCTTCTATCAGGAAACACAGTCACAATTCCATTAAGTTGGAAGAGAAGACTGCCCCTGGGTAGTTTGGATTCATCATACTACTGAACCAACATGGAGAAAAGGACTTACAGAGTAAGCCCAATTACCAGGGAGCAGCTGGATTGCTAATACAACATTGAGGACCATGCTTGGAACCAGATAACACTGAAGCTATCCAAAAAAGTGGGGTGGGGGACACTGAGATTCTGCCGAACAAAGGTTTCGGTCACCGCCATCCAGGCACATCCAGCTGAGGAGCTGGAGAAGGTAAGGAGAACGTGGAGTCATGGTGAGAGTAGATGCCTTACGCTTCAGAATCAAGAACTGCAGCTGTTATGGTTTCCATTATTCCTTTATTCCCTTGCTACTGGTTTTAGAGGGAGTATGACTAAAGTAAAATTATCCAACATAGAGCCATAGCTGATGAGACTTCCTGGGTCCTCTGTGAAGGGAACAGGAACTAGTTACTTAAAGAGAAGTACATATACTGAGAGGACAAAGAGATAGACTTTTCTGGATAACATCCACTTCCTCTCCATATCTTCTCTCCTCTCTTGCCAACCCTGCCCTCCACTCTAGAGGCTGACTGGAACGGACTCTGTCAATGGGATGCCCTGCCCTGTGGCTTCTGCCAAAGAAAGACACCTGTAGAAGACAGGAAAGCTAAAGGAGAGAGATGTCAGGGTATTACTACCCCAGTGGCTTTCCTATGAAATCATCCACAGCTGGCTGTGTCTCCCCACCAAGTCTGGTAGCTATGGCAATGGCTGTCTCCTCCCTCAACCTTTTTTAGACCTGGGGGAGGTAAGCAGAGCTTCATTTACTAGTCCCACAGCACTGTAATGTCCCTGTGGTTTTCTTACACATTACCCACACCTTTGCAAATAGTCCCTTTATTACACTCTTCTTGAATTACCCTAATTTGAGTGTTCCATCTGTTTCCTGCTGAGACCTAGATTTATACAGCATCAACAGGGTAAAATAAAATGCAAATTTTGTTTCCTGACTTTTTAATGATCACCATTCTAACTGGCGTGAGATGATATCTCATTGTGGTTTTGATGTGCTTTTCTCTAATGACCAGTGATGATGAGCTTTTTTTCATATGTTTGTTGGCCACATAAATGTCTTCTTTTGGGACATGTCTGTTCATATCCTTTGCCCACTTTTTGATGGGGTTGGTTTTTTTTCCTCATAAATCTGTTTAAGTTCCTTACAGATTCTGGATATTAGCCCTTTGTCAGATGGATCGATTGCAAAAATTTTCTTCCATTCTGTAGGTTGCCTGCTCACTCTGATGATAGTTTCTTTTGCTGTGCAGAAGCTCTTCAGTTTAATTAGATCCCATTTGTCAATTTTGGCTTTTGTTGTCATTGCTTTTTGGAGAAATATAAACACTTTGACACTGTTGGTGGGAGTGTAAATTAGTTCAACCATTGTGGAAGACAGTGTGTGGCAATTCCTCAGGATCTAGAACCAGAAATACCATTTGACCCAGCAATCCCATTACTGGGTATATACTCAAAGGATTATAAATCATTCTACTATAAAGACACATGCACACATATGTTTATTGCAGCACTATTCACAATAGCAAAGACTTGGAACTAATGCAAATGCCCATCAATGATAGACTGGATAAAGAAAACGTGGCACATATACACCATGGATGAAGCTGGAAACTATCATTCTCGGCAAACTAACACAGCAACAGAACACCAAACACGACATGTTCTTACTCATAAATGGGAGTTGAACAATGAGGACATATGGACACAAGGAAGGGAACATCCCACACCGGGGTCTGTCATGGGGTGAGGGGCTAGGGGAGGGATAGCATTAGGAGAAATACCTAATGTAGATGATGGGTTGACGGGTGCAGCAAACCACCATGGCACGTGTATACCTATGTAACAAACCTGCATGTTCTGCACATGTATCCCAGAACTTAAAGTATAATTTTAAAAAATGCAGATTTTGTGAGGAATTATGTTTTGCTTTACTGAACACACACAATATGAAAGCTCCTTGAGGCAAAAGCAGGGCTTACAATGAAAGGTGTCTGTGTGTGGGGGTGTGAGTGAGAGGCTGAAGAAGGGATTACTACTGAGAATCCTAAGAAAGGAAGAGGAAGCTATAGTGGCAATCAATGCAGGGGTGAGAACTTCACATCTATGTACCTGATTTACCAAGCGGGAACGCTTTTAGGACAGAATTTTGAATAGGAATAAGAAATAATTACTTGTAGTACACGGTGTAGCTTGAATACCCCGTATCTCTCTCCTCTTTTTCTGCTAACAGCAATCTTAATTTTTCTTGGGGGCCTGCCTTCCCTCCTCTACTTCCATGTAATTGATGTAAAATGGACCCACCCCATACCCAGCTCCAAATGGGGGCAAGTGACCCAAGCCTGTCAGAATTAGAATACTGACTTTCAAGGGCCAATTAGAATATCACATTCCCATGGCCACTGTGATTGGTTCAAGTATGGGCACAAGACATTGTTAAAGTCATATTTTGGGACTTTTGCTGCAGTGACCTGGAGAAAGGTATTCAGATGGCTGGAGTCACTGTCAGTCACCTTGCAACTAAAAGTGGACAGCCTGCTGTAGAAGGAAGCCAACCTAGAGGAAAACAGATGGAAAACAGATTGGAATAATTCGGAGGAGCTCTGATGACACTGTTCGAGCTCCCTGGATCAAACTGTGCCTGAAGAAGTTTTCTTTTGCTCAAGGCACTTTGAATAAAAGATCTTACCATCAGTGATATACCAAGACAGGGCAGTGAGATCAGTTCACTGTGGGTACAGGCATTACAGGGTACTTTATAAAGAATTTGAAAACAATAATAAAACCCATCATGAGTCATTCTGCTTTTTATTATTACCATTTCTGGCAATTTTAAACCTTATCAAAATACTCCCGTCCCAAAAATCTTTTTAATGGGCAAAGTTTTAAGTAATTGTTGCAATTATTGTTAAGTTTTAATAATATAATGCACATATATTTGTACATAATGAATATGTAATACATAATATACTAAGTTAACCCTTTTAATCATCTATAAATAAACTTTATTCTAATTGTAAATTAATTCAGAGACCTCTCAACTATATAGTCAGTTTCCAGATATGAGTGAACTCAGCTGAAAGCCTTCATTTCAAGAGTCAGATTGTTACAGAAACTCAAATGAGGTAGACTCAACTCAGCCTAGGGGAGTTAGGAGAGGCTTCCTGGTTAGAGTCAACACTTGAGCTGAGTATTGAAAGTCAATGCCTTCATTTCATGCCTGAATTATTATCTAACAGATGCCTATCTGGTCACCCTTTTTCTGTTCTGGCCACCCTACAGTCTGTTCTTACCACATCAGCCTCTTAAGGCACCCTCTGCTCAAAAACTCACAACAGCTTCCCACTTTAGTCAGGCTAAAGACTAAATTACACTGACCAAAAATCCCTACAAGATCTGTATAATCCACTTCAGCCCACCCTGCTCCGATCCCCAATTACTCTGGCCTGCTTCCTCTTTTTGAAGTTGCCAAGGACTCTCCTGCATCAGCTCCTGCTGTCCCCTCTGTTGGGAACCCTTCCAGCTCATCTTCACCCCATGTGCTCATGGCTTTCTTCATCACTTCCTTAAGGTTTAAGCTGTTTACCTAACACCTTGTCAGTTAGGCTTTTCCTGTCCTGAAATGATTAGTAGCACTGTCCCACTCTACTTCCATAAATATAATCCCTCTTACCTCTTTACTATTCACTGTAGCACTTACAGCTGCCTGACTTACCATATACGGTCATGCACTGCATAATGACGTTTCAGTCAATGATGGACAAATATATGATGGTGGTCCCATGAGATTATACTGAAGTGGAAAATTCCTATTACCTAGTAATGTCATAGCCATCATAATGACACAGGGCAATGCATTACTCACATGTTTGCAGTGATACTGATGTGAACAAATCTACTGTGCTGCCAATTGCATAAAAGTGTAGCACATACAATTATGTCCAGTACATAATACTTAATAATGATAATAAAGGCCAGGTGCAGTGGCTTATGCCTGTAATCCCAGCACTTTCGGAGGCCAAGGTGGGCAAATCACCTGAGGTCAGGAGTTGAAGACCAGCCTGGTCAACATGGTGAAATCCCATCTCTACTAAAAATACAAAAATTAGCTGGGCGTGGTGGCAGGCGCCTATAATCCCAGCTACTTAGGAGACCAAGACAAAAGAATCACTTGAACCCAGGAGGCGGAGGTTGCAGTGAGCCAAGATTGTGCCACCACACTCCAGCCTGGGCAACAAAGCAAAATCTGTCTCAAATAATAAAATGAAGGAAAATAAAAAACTATGTTACTGGTTTATGTATTTACTGGACTACACTTTTTATTGTTATTTTGGAGTATATTCCTTCTATTTATTTAAAAATTTAACTGGGTGTAGGCACATGCCTGTAGTACCAGCTACTCCAGAGGCTGAGGTGGGAGTATCGCTTGAGCCCAGTTGTTTGAGGCCAGCTTGGGCAACATAATGAGACCCCCTGTCTCTAAAAGAATACAAATTTAAAAATTAAAATTAAATTAAATTTAAAAGTTAGCTAGAGAGCAGATTCAGGCAGGTCCTTCAAGAAGTATTCCAGAAGGCATTGTTATCATGGATGACAGCTCCATGCATGTTATTGCCCCTAAAGACCTTTCAGTAGCATAAGATGTGGAGACAGAAGACAGTGATACTAATGTTTCTGACCCTGTGTAGGCCTATGCTAATGTGTGAGTTTGTGTCTTAGTTCTTAACAAAAAAAGTTTAAAAAATAAAAATTCAAAACAGAAAAATATAGAATAAGAATGCAACGAAAGAAAATATTTTTGTACACCTGTACAATGTGTGTTTAAGTGAAATATTATTACAAAAGAGTTAAAAACATTTTTAAATAAGTTTACGCAGCAAAAAGAGCAAGCTAAGGTTAATTTAATAGTGAAGAAAGAACAAATTTAAATAATCTTAGTGTAGCCTAAATGCAGAGTGTTTATAAAGTCTATAGTAGTATATGGTAATGTCCTAGGCCTTCATATTCATTTATCACTTACAAACTGATTCATCCAGAGCAATTTCCTGTCCTACAAGCTTAATTCATGGTAAGTGTCCTATACAAGTGTACCATTTTGTATCTTTCATACTGTATTTTTATTCTTCCTTTTTATGTTTAGATATGTTTAGATACACAAATACTTATCACTGTGTTACAACTGCCTATACTATTCAGTACAGTAACATGTTGCCCAGGTTTGCAGCCTAGGAGCAATAGGCCATATCACATAGCCAAGGTGCATAGCAGGCTATACCATCTAGGTTTAAGTACATACTGTTGAGAGGTGAAGCCAGCTGGACTTCCTGGGTCGAGTGGGGACTTAGAGAACTTTTCTGTCTTACAAGAGGTTTGTAAAATGCACCAATCAGCACTCCGTAGCTACCTAGAGGTTTGTAAAATGGACCAATCAACACTCTGTAAAATAGACCAATCAGCACTCTCTAAAATGGACCAATGGACGTGGGTGGGGCCAAATAAGGAAATAAAAGCTGGCCACCCCAGCTAGCAGCGGGAACCCGTTGGGGTCCCCTTCCACACTGTGGAAGCTTTGTTCTTTCGCTCTTCACAATAAATCTTGCTGCTGCTCACTCTTCACATCCATGCCATCTTTAAGAGCTGTAACACTCACTGCGAAGGTCTGCAGCTCCATTCTTGAAGTCGGCGAGACCTTGAACCCGCCGGAAGGAACAAACTCTGGACACACTGTGATATTCTTACAATGATAAAATCACTTAACGATGCATTTCTCAGAAAATATTCTCATTGTTAAGTGATGCATGACTGTATTTACTTTTGTATTTATCATCTGTCTCTTCCAATGAAATACAAGTTCCAGGAAACCTGTACTCACAAGGCTCTGAACAATGCCTGGTATAGAGGAGGCTCTTAAGAAATATTTAAGAATGAATTAATGAACCTAGGGAATTGCATTTTGGGCAATGGAGAAACTGCTTAGACAGGATAGAGACGTAGGAAAGTAAGTTTCATTTAGAGAATCTAAATTTAGGAAGAAGGAAATAGGCGAGCAGGGACCTTATGACAACAGCCTTGCGTACATGTATGTTCCCAGATGCCTGAAATCCTTCTTGGGAAGAAACAGATAAAATAGGAGCTGGCAGGGGCCAAGGAGTAATGTGGAGCTTTCACTGGACCAAGGAGAGCACACAAAGCAGCCACATTGGTAATTTCCCAACACCTCAAAATAACATGTGTTAGGCAGTTTTAAAACCAAATGAAACTCTTCACAATCCCTGGTGAGATAATCAACCTTGAATTAATAACTATACATTGGCCAAGCTTTAGCATCAGAATTTCCCCCTAATTATAATGCCCAGTGGAAAGGTAGTCATGATGCAAGCTCAGCATCAAACTCCAAACCAGTTTACCTGCAAATGTATCATCCCTCCTGCCAAAGGTGAAATAATGGTACTTCCTTAAGTAAGGCTTTAAAGGCCCTGGTGGCAGGAAAAAATATAACTTGAGGGTCCACATTAAACTGCTTCTTTGTGCCTGAAAAATTAGCTCAGTAGCTACCAAGGGGATGAAATGTTGGAAATGCACTTTGTACAATTATTTGTGATTGTACAAAAAGAATTTCCAATGTTAATTGATGTTATTATAGGTGCTGAATGAATTTTAATGACAGGTGTTGAACATTTGGTTCATTAGTATTAATGAACATTTGAACATTAGTATTAAGTGCCCACTAAATGCCATACGTAGTGCCAAGTGCCAGGATTCAAAAAGAACGAGACCTTATCTCTGCCCTCACAGTCTCTGAAGCAGTGGCAGATCTATTATATAACACAGAACTATTGTGTGATAGGTTAGATGCTACTATATGGATGCAGACAAAATGCATTCTTTTAGACTGAATGCTTTAAAAACACTTTAAATGTTTAAGTCTTCTATTACCTTTGATCCATGTATAGGAGGAATTATGAGATCTGAATCTCTTAACCATATGAGATTATACATGCTATTCCCCAAATCTCAGTGACTTAAAACAACAAAGGTTTCTTTCTTGCTCATGTTATCTGTCCCTATGAGTCAGCTGGTGTGGGGAGGGTGCTCTGTTCACACTGTCACTTAAAGACTCAAGTTGATAGAGCAACTACTGTCAAAAATAAGACATCAAAGTATGCTCTTAAAGCCATTGGCTTTTAAAGCTTCTTCTCAGAAGTGACACCTGTCACTGCCACTCACATTTAATTGGCTAAAACAAGTCAAGTCATACGGCCATATCCGAGTTCAGTGGAGTGCAGAAGAGCCTGGACTGAACTATACTAGCATGGAATTATACTGTGTTATGGCCCAAGAAAGGAAGGGAGCCATATACTCATGAACAGCCCTAAAGACTACCACAAGAAATGGTAATGTGAAAGTGCCATTCTCTAATTTGTTTCTTATGTTACTTTTTTGCCCTAAGACTTGACTTCCTTGAGCATTCCTTTTCTTCTCTGGCAGATGAAAATCCAGATACACAATGACTCCTTTTGTGAAAATCTAGTACGTGGCACTTCCCTGCTCCTATTTGGCAACTATGGGAATCTTGCTTCCAATATATGTTTGAGTCACTCCTGTTGGGAGTAATTAGAAAATGAGGGAACTGGGGGTGGAAATAGAAAAAGGAAGCAGGGCAGATGGTAGAGTGGTTTTGCAGTGAAGCTACTGGCAAGAAATAGGAAGCTGAGGGAAAATGGACCCCAAATCCTACTATGCCACTTCATATCTGTAAAAAGACAGAAAGCTAAATCTTTTGAGAATTCTAAGTCACACGAGCATTAAATTTTTGAGTGGAGAACCAGGCAAAGAAAATAAAAACAAAAGCTCTTTTACATGCAAAATATCTTTAACAAGCAAAAGAAATCAAGAAAGAATTTTTTTTAATTGAGGGAACTTAAAGTTTCTAAGAAGCAAAGGATACTAAGTAGAAACTAATTATATAATCCACACCCATAGATAGATAGATAGATACAGATATTGCATTGCCAATCTTCTCTATTTGGTATGAGGCCTACAGTTTTATTTTAGCAAAGATAAAATACAGTCATGAGCCTCATAATGGCATTTTGGTAAACAATGGACCACATATATGATGGGGGTCCCATAAAATTATAATACCATATTTTTACTGTACATTTTCTAGGTTTAGACACACAAATACCACTGTGTTAAAGGTTTTTTTTTACAGTATTCAATACAGTAACATGTACAGGTTTGTAGCCTAGAAGCAACAGGCCATACCATGTACCCTAGCTATGTAGTAGGCTATGCTAGCTAGGCTTGTGTAAGTGCAGTCTTTCATGTTCCCACAGTGATGAAATCAGCTAACAATGCATTTCTCAGATGTATCACCATCATTAAGCAACACATGACTGTCTTATTTATACAGGCTTTTATCACCTTCATTTAAGAAATCACTCTTCCCAACTCATGAAATCCTCAATATCAAATTCTCCTGTCACCAGTTATAGAAATTATGTTTGCATACATATATCTCTGCTGAGGAATTAAATGGTCACATTTCATTTTCTTTTCTGGTTCTAGTGGTTTGATTTCAAACGAGGTTTGAGTATTATCAATATTCAAATATTATCTTTAGTGGTTTGGTTTTGTCTTCTCACATTAACGTAGTTAGTAAGAAAATTCTTTCAGAAGAAAAACAGTGATGTATGTTATTTAAGAATTTTGGTTTGAGGAAGCTGTAGTTCTATCAGAAATTCAGAGGGCTTCAGAGGCAATCCAATTTCTTTCTTTCATCCCACATCCTGCCACTCCTCAAACACAGTGGATATAGAGGACTCAACTTCTTATTTTACACGGATGGTTTAATGATGTCATTGTTTGACAGCTGAACCCAGAAAATCTCAAAGTGGCACCACACTTGTCTGCATATCAGCTTCATGGGGAGGCAATATGGCCTGGAGTTTATAAATGGGGGCTTTGGAGTTGGCATGCCTCAGGGTTTGCAATGGAGTTAGTGACCTTGTGCAAGTAATTATGTGCTCTGTGCCTTTGTTTCCTTGAGTAAGGATTGTGGTAAGGATTAAGTCAGATCACAAATGTAAAGCATTTAACACCCTACATGGAAAACAGTGAGTACTCCATAAATATTAGTTGCTATTATTATCACCTAATGTTGTAATTATTCTGTACTAATGAGGTATACCATCCAAAAAAAAATTCTGATTCTGCTTTGTCTGTTGTCCATTTGAGATTGTCCACTTAAGAAGTTTTTCTGAAAATTATTAAATGCATTCTGTATATCTTCAAGCTTCTTAGCAATGAAGAGGAACCACTGAAAACTGGACAATGTGCATGGCCTCTGGCAGTGACCTCCAAATGTCCCTGGATGTCCTCTCAGGCATTTGAGGAACACTTGAGTCTCCATATGCCCCATGCTGGTTTTTCCACTGCCACGTGACACCACACTGCATGGCTTCTACTGAAACAAAACAACTACCATCTTAAATCTTGATGAACTGAGAGGAAAGAAGAAGTCCACCAGAGAATCATATTTTGCTCTTCTCTCTCTCACATCCTTACTCCCACATCCAGTCAATCAGAAAATCCTGCCAAGTTTCCCTCTTAAATATTTAAGATCCTCAGCAGCCCTAAAACATCAAGCCCATACTATGCACCATAACAAACACCATCTAGCCCTGGTTTTATATTCTGCCACTCTCTGCCTCACATGTGATTCTTCCACAATGTGAAGCTGCTCTGAATCCCACATCCACCATGCTGTTTCCGACCCCGTGCCTTTGCTCAGACTGAAACTCCCTTCCCTCACCATGGGTGGGGTATACCTGGCAAGCTTCTTCCTATCCATCCTTTACGATTTAACAGAGCCACCATCTTCCACTCTTCATCCTTCTTGCCAAGCTGAAATAGCTTCCCCTCTTCTGTGTTCTCAAAATACCCTTTACCCATTTCTATCATTGTCTTATCCTGCCATTTTACAATTACTGATTTGTTTTTCCCCCAGCTGGCTACAGAAGTTGGCCCCATACTGTATTTACTTTCTATCCTCTAAGCACTTACTATTGAGTTACAAACAGATGCTAAACAAATTTTTCTTGAAAGAGAGAGCAAGTGTGCCTTCAGATACACTCCTAGTGTAAACTTGGAAAAGTTTCTTAATTTCCATAGAAATTGTTTTCATCTATAAAATAGGAGACTGGTGGGTTCTGCCAACCACAAGCTACCATGATTCTACAGTGCATGCTTTTCTTAAACCAGTATTTGCAATTAGTGGCAGAAATGAAAATTCTGGCTGATTACATCCAAAATCCCTTGGCAAAGTACTTCAAAAGTCTCCTACAAGTTGAAGCCTTCCTTCATTTCCCACCTGCTCCTTTCTCTTATCCATTGTTTCAGTCACACCATCGATTTCAATATTTTCCAAATGCACTGTAGACTTTTTCATACCTCTGGCTGTCCATTAAGTTCTCTCAGCCTGGAATATTATCCAGCCTCTCTTTGTACAGGGAAACTCTACCCCTTCCTCTATCCCTTGCTGAAATACAAGCTCTTCTATAAAATTCTTTCTTTGATTAGATTTTGACTGTACCACTTGTTCCATTTATCCTAATATTATAAAAGTTGATAGTATATCTATATCCTTTATTTCACTGTAAATTCCTTGAAACTTGAAGCAGGTCCTATTTGTCACTATGCCACTCAAAATGCACAGAACTTCCCAAACAGTTGGTATTAAATTTATGTCGGTGTGTGAATTTATTCCTAATGTCACTGTAAAATGACAAAAGCCATTCAAAGGTCAAATTGGAAATGCCTGGTTAAGAATTTTTAATTTAACATCCTCTCTTCTGAGATTTTAGCCACAGAAAATAATGCAAACACTATAAATGCAAAAATATTCTGCGGAAATTTGTGTAAACAATGAAAAACAGAAAACAAACTCTGTAAGCATGATAGAGTACACCAATTCAAGAGGCTATCATAGAGCCATTAAAATGGTAATTTGAAGATTACAAAGAAATATGGGCAAAATGTAAACCAGAAGAGAGTTATAACACAAAATTAAATACATGGCATGATTGTAACAACAGCACCCTATGAATAAATATTTGAAGGATATCTAGAGAATAAAAATAGATCATTTTGCCTCAATATGGGATTATGGGGAAATTTTTCTATTTTTTATAAGCCTCTGATGTTAGCATAAAGTTGTTTTAGTAACTAATAATAAAAGCTAAAGGCAGAAAGTAGAAGAAGTTATTGACAATAAAACAGAAATAAAGGGGAGAAAAGAGGATAGGATGAACCAAAATGACATTACTAACACATTGAAATGACGCATGCAAATACAACAAAGAAAGCATTACAAAGCCAAGCTTGAAACTAAGAAATGGAATACCCCAGCTATAGACACAAAGAAGGCACTTAATTCCTGACCAAGAGGCAGGAATTGATACACTTGGGGTCCAAATGGACTTCAGATTTAGACTTTAGAACATAGGGGTTTGGGCCATAAAGCACATGAGGAGAGAAAAGAAATGAACTTGGGACCACGTGAGGTGAAAACTAGCATTCAGTATCCCTACACAAAGCCACAGACCTCAAAATGCCACCTAGTCCATGAGAAGCCAGGACACATGAAATCCCCTCCTCAAAAATGTACATACAAACAACAACTATCAAAACTCCTGCAGAAGAGGAACTCACAAAGAAAAGCTATGAAACGCAAAAGGAAATGGAACATGCTGGAGAAGATTAAGCAGATAAAAATAGACAATAATTTGTATTCCCACAACTGAAGAAAGGAAAATCTAAAATAGACTATTAGATAAACACGGTGAATGAGTAGAAAGGACTAGGATATAACTCTATGGGAATAAAAGGTTGCTTTGAAAAGGAACAAAAAAGAAACCAACTAAAGAGGGAGTTAATAAGGGAGGTGATACACCTGGTAAAATCATGCAGAATGCAGCATGGAGAAATGAAGAAATAAAAAATATGAAAGATTCATTAAGAAACATGAGGCATAGAATACTCAATGCAGTGTATACATAAATTCTAAAAATAAAAGAGGAGAGAATATTCAAAGTAATGATTGAAAACTTTCCATAATAGAAGGAAAACATGGGTCTCTAGCATTTCTAAACATGCCACAGCTAACACAACAAGTAAAACGGCACTCTTCCAAAGAAAAGAGGAAACAGTTAAAGCAAACAGAAAACAATTATCAACAAGGAAACCATAATTACATTGACAGACTTCTCTCATCAGCTACAAAAGATGACAGAAAGCAATGAAAAAATATCTCCTAAGGACATCCAAAAAGATTATCTTCTAAGAACTAAGAAAAAATAACTATCATTTAGAATTCTATACTTAGTAACACTATATTCATGAATGAAGCAAAACAAAGATATTTTCCAGAAAGTAAGACGGAGAGATTTTATCACTCATAGAACTGTCCATAAAAGATGCTCCTTCTTAGAAGCCAGACGGAATCCGGAAGGAACATGGAAAATGCAAAAACAATAATACATAAATAAACTGGTTTTCATGTTGGTAAGTCTACCTAGAACTGCTGACTAGCTACAAAAACAACAAAGTAGTAATAATGGTTTATTTGGGGATTATTAGAAAGCAGGTATAAGTTAAATACTGAACAATTGTAATATTATATATAAGAATGGGAAGATTGTAGTTAAATGGTATTTAGATCCTTGTATTATTTGGGAAGAGGACAGAGCATAGGAGGAGGAATGATTCTCCTCACTGGGCATGACCGGTAGGTGTACAAGGAAGAACTATGTCCTCCTAGGCCTTCTTTTAATTATTTCAGTCAACTGTCAACTTTGCCGTTACTTCCAATGATTTCCAAATTCCTGACTCTAATCATATATAAGTCCCCTTTCCCAGGATCAATGGCAGAAATACTGATAAAACTCCAATGAGAAAATGTTTATGTTTTATTATTTTAATTATTAATTAAATATCCCTAAATAAATGATTAATAGATAAACACTAACACTCCAAAAATTCAGCCTCAATGGTTGCTTCAGGTAGCTAAGGTAGCTTCAGAGTTCCAGGTACTCTCAAATACCTTCAACTCATTTCAACCAAATGTACACATTACAGAACATATTGCAGAGTCTGAAAGACCATCTGCTTGATGGCCCAAGCCCACAAGGTCCCAGGTATTTGAGATTGGTGGTGACAATTAATGGAACAATTGATATAATCCCCATTTTGGCAGTTTGGTAATATTACAAAGCACACATTCAATGACGTAGCAAATATAGCTCTGAAAATTTTCCTACATATACATGTGCATGCGCAAAATGACATGGGTGAAAAAATGAATTCACAGATATAGAATTTAAAACAGTCACCTAAAAAAATCCATCAATAATGGACTAGTAAAATGAACTGGAATATATCCATAGAGTGGAATACTTTGAAACTATGAAAGATATAAAAAGAATCTCCTTGTGTACTCACTCATTTATATAGATGTTTGCCAATAAGACAAATCAGTAAGTAAAAAAGCAAACAGACAGTCTGCAGCCTATATTACCATTTATCTTGTGAAAGGTATAAAACTAAAACATTGACTGCCTCTGGGTTGGAGAAATTGGTAGCTGAGAAATGAGGCAGGAAGGAGACTCTTTCTTCCCTATGTACTATTTTATCTTTAGAATTTGTAACATACGATGGTATTACCTATATGAAAATAAAATAAAACACTTGAAAATACATACAGAACAATTTAACTGTATGTTTCTCTGTTTTTCTATTAATATTCCCAATCTCAATTACCATTTATGGCCCAGGTTCTTTTCTATTCCAGTAAAATACATGTCTATTGTAATAGGCAAATGTTTTTCAGCTGAGAACATTAACTACTGCAGGATCTTTTTACCCAAAGGACAGGATTATTTTATTTTCAATAACAGTTATTAATTTACATGTTTAACTATGATTTGTTGAGTGCTCTCCACATGCCAACATGTGCACTAGGCCTTACAAAGTGGAAAAGATGAAGGTCTTATTTAAAGGAGCTCATAATATAGTAGGAAATACAGAAAATTAAGCAAGCAACTTATTTCATTCATAACTATTTATTTATCCTCACTATGTGCAGGACAAATCAATATAGTGTGATAAGTAGGAAAGGAAAGGAAAGAGGTAAGACACCAGGAGAGCCCAGATAAGCCCAGTTCAATCAGAGTAGGTGAGAGAAGTCCAAAAGACAATAGGAATTACCCAGGACATGGAGGGGGCAAGACATGTTCCACCATGTCCAAAAGTTAAGAAAATCCATTGAGCGATCAGTAACCTATAAGTAGTTAGCTTGGCTCAGTAGAAGAGTGTGAGGGGGCCATGTGCAGAAAAGAAGCTGGAGCAATAGACCAGGAGAAGTCAGACCACAAAGGATCATGCTCAAGGTTTGGAATATTAGCCCAAAGACACCAAAGACTCACAAAAGTTTTCAAGCATTTGGGATTCCCAAACAGTAGTTTCCAAACTTGGTTATACATCAGTATCATCAAAAAGAGTCTGATTTTCAGTCCCACCCTAAACTTACTGAATAAGAATTTTAGGGCATGGGTCCAAGAATCTGCACTGTTTAAAAGCTTGCCTGGTGATTCTGATAGTAAACCAACTTTAGGATCTAGGCATCTAGGATCTCTGATATATACTCCTCAAGGGTCAAAATACCCTCTTAGTGACTGGAAATGAAACAAGGAAAGCAGTCTCTGCTCCTCCCTCCCAATGCAATTGCTGAGTATAGAAGAAAGTTGGTTTTATTGGGCTATCCCAACACCAGAGACAAAGAAAGCAAAAAGCAGGAACAATGGGATCAATCAAGGCTAGTACTCCAAAGGGGAACATTTGTAAGTCCTATTCTACAGGAGGAAAAAGAAAAAAACAAGTGAAATCTCAGTTGACATAGGTACAAAAATTTCTTCTTACTTTGATTTTTTAAGTTAGTACAAGACACCAAAGCAGAGAGTACAATTTAACATTACTTTTATCTCAGCCACATATCTGGAGTTTAAGACTCATATTTGGCATTCATTGGCAGCACATACAACCTCAATTGGCCTAAAATGGGAAGTTTTTCACCACCTGAGGCAAAATAAGAAGTGGCAACTTGCTTCCTGTACCAAGATAACATGATGCTTACTAAAGACTGGTGAGAGCTTCACATTCACAACTCTTCAATGCTTTAATGCACCACAGTAAACATTCATGTCTATTTTAGGCTTGCCTTCCCTGTAAAAATTCATCTTGGCCACCATTTGAGGTGTTTTGCAAGACATAATTACACAGTAATTCTGACATGAAAACAAAAGAAAGAAATAACGAAAACCAAACTACCATACAAAGATATATTTTTAAACATTTAACAGCCTTCAATATAGATGAGTCACATACTAAATAGAAATACCACCCACAATTCCACCTGATCTGCACAGCGTTTCCTTCCAAAAAAGCTAGCGTATGTTTATTAAATGTATTCATTCACTCATTCAATAGGTATCTATTGGGCATCCACTCTGTGGCAGACACTGTGATAAGTACAATGAAGTGGTGAATAAAGCAATCCTCTCCCTGCCCTCACTTGACATACTGGTAAAAACAGACATCAGACAAAGCACAATAAGGACATGGGGTAAACTGCTGTGAATGGAGGCCCAGGATGCTAAGGGAACACATCCTCGGAACCTAATCTGATCTGGGGGTTATGCAGAGCTTCCCCTGAAGATTTTGCAAAAGTTGCGATTTCAAAAATTAAGTAGGAGTTGGGGGGGTGGGGAAGGAAAGAAGAGAAGGAGAAAGAATAAGTGTATGTATAGGTTGGGAAGCAGGGTAGGAAGGGAATAAGATAGACTTGAGGGAACAGCATTAGAAAATGTATAGAAATGAGATAAAACATGGTGTGCTTTAAAAACTGAGAAAATCATTATGGGTTGGCAAAGAAGGAAAAGCAAAACAGTATATAAAGAAAGGTGATAGGAGAGATAGCCAGGGGATACACATGCACAGTATCTGATTAATCTGGAACACTCCCCCGAATTAAGTAGAGATGGGTACTTTTGTCCCAATTTATAATTAACTCTAGAGCATAAAAGTTAAGTGCCTTGGCCAAGGTCACTAAGTCAGAGCAAAGTCAGCAGTCTGCTGCACTAGATCCATTTGTCTAATGATTCCATCACATACTCAAATTCAGGATATTGCTTTAGTCCCAAATTATAAAAAATTGAATTTTCTGATATTTTAATAGATATTAGCACTAGTAAAATATTTGTTGTTCATAACATCAAATTATTGAGTGATATTTTATTAAGTTTTTAAAAATGTTACCTTTGGGGGAAACTGTACATAAGTTCTTTCTGTGTTATTTCTTATAACTTCGTATGAATCAACAGAAATCCAAATAATTTCTGTTGAAACATGGAATTACTGGTTTACCCAAAAACTAACAGTAAGAAGACAAGAGAGGAAAGTAAGATTTTTTTTTTTTTTTGAGGCGGAGTCTCGCTCTGTCGCCCAGGCTGGAGTGCAGTGGCCGGATCTCAGCTCACTGCAAGCTCCGCCTCCCGGATTTACGCCATTCTCCTGCCTCAGCCTCCTGAGTAGCTGGGACTACAGGCGCCCGCCACCTCGCCCGGCTAGTTTTTTGTATTTTTTAGTAGAGACAGGGTTTCACTGTGTTAGCCAGGATGGTCTCGATCTCCTGACCTCGTGATCCGCCCGTCTCAGCCTCCCAAAGTGAAGATTTTTATATACTAGGATGATCTTCATGTTTTCCAGTTTACTACTAATTCATTCAAGGTCTTGGGACACTATAGATTTAATACTAATCAAGGGATTTCTATATGCTAGACACCTTGCTAGTTAATTTGCAATACCATCTATGCCTCATAACTATAAGATCAATGCCTTATAATTTCATTTTACAGACTAGAAAATAGACACAGAGCAGCTAAATAATTTGCCCAGAGTTTCAAGGGTATGGATGGCAAAGGCAGAACTCAAACCCAGGTCTGTGTGACTCCAAAGCCCTGGTTCCTAAGTTGAAAGCCAGGTCCTGGGTCCTTTCCTTCCATGCATCATTTGCTCCCTTTAGGCATCCATTTCCTCTACTCAATGAAGCTAAACCAGATGAGCTCTGATTTCATTTCATGTTCTAAATGTTTGTTAACTTACACTGAACTCGTAAAGTAAATGCTATATATGCTATCTAAAAACAACACCATAATAAAATATATTACTTTTTTTTCATTTATTCTCCTCTTTCCTTAGTCTAGATGGCTATTAGAGTGAACTGTAGAGTAACTATACTTTTTCTTAGTTCTAAGAAACTCCATGTAGACAACATATTTATATGATTATGTAGATATGTATCACATAGATATAGACATATGTAACATATAGACAATAAAAAGACTCTATGGCAAACATCTTATGCCATAAAAATATAAGCAAATGTATTGGCTCATGTTACTAAAATTTGCAAGGACAGGCAAGTTTCTGTCATGAGTGGATGGTCAAACAACATCCACTTGGGAGGAACGAAGAAGGAAAAGAGATTGTCCTAAGCTAAAAAGAGGTCAGAGAGCTTTACCTCAAGCCATTCCTACCCTTTAGACCCCAGAGTACTTACTATATGCCAGCCAGTCCTCTCCCAGGTCAACTTTTCTTTCAGGTGCCATCTCAGAAATGTCTAATATTTCTCTGATGACTCACATCCCTCCAGGTTCCACCCATTCACAGCTTCTTTGAAGAACTATGTACGCTCACCATCTCCATCTGCTTCTTCACGTCCCATTCACTCTCTCACTCCCTGCAATCTTTTCTCCACCCACCTACACCCCACTCAAAACACTTTTGCTTACAGCACAATGACTTCCATCTGGCCACTATGATGGGCCTTTCCTGCTCTCCCCTTCTTAATCTCCCAGTACATGGTGGACAACTTTCAGAACTTCTGAAAGCTCTTCTCTTGGATTTAGCAATAAAGTATTTGCCCAGTTTTCCCAACCCCTCTGCTATTCCTTTTCAATCTTCAACCTCCTCTTCCTCTACCCACTAATTAAGCTAATTTCTCCAGAGCTTTGTCCTGTGTCCTCTTTTCTTCTCTCTCTATGCTCTGCCTTGTTGATCTCCCCTATTCCCATAACATTAATATTATGAACATGCTAATGCTCCCCAATTTCCCTCTTGCTTTGACTATCCCTCTGGCTGACTATTTGACAACTCCACATGGATGCCTCGTAAGCTTTTAAAGCCCCAACTTTATTTTTTCATTCCTCACTCTCTATATCTACTCTCTCCAAAAAGCCAGCTCCTCTACTTTTCTAATTTCAACAAAGGGTTCCACCCTCCACCAGATAGGCAGGTCAGAAACATCCCTCTACCTTACCACCCCACAGAGCTGTGTCTATTGGGAGTTCCTGTCACTTCAGAACCCAAAATAAATCTTGACTCTAGTTACTCTTCTCCATCCCCACTTCCCCAACTCTCATCCAATCCACCCCCCTTTTTCTCCTGGACCAGACTCTTAACTGGCATCCTCACATTCGGTCTGATTTCTTTCCAATACATTATCCTAAGAAGACAGGGTAATTGCTGTGAGATGAAATCCAGAACATGTTACTGTCCTGCTTGCAACCTCTAAATGGCTTCTCAATCCATATTGGATAAAATATAAAATCCAGTTTCCCCTCAGAGAACTCTCCCCAGATCTGAAACTTATCATCATTCCTGTCTCTAAGAGTCTCATTTCCTCCCTCTTTGTACTACCCATTCCATTACCCTGTTCTCTTTTCTTCACAGGCCTTAGCACTATCTGAAATTATCTTTCTGACTTAATTCTCTCACTTAAATCTAACCCCCTCCTGTAGAGTGTACACTCCATGAAGGCAGGCACCTTGCATTTACCTCTGTAATTCTAATGCCCAGAACAGTACCTGATATACAGTGGATACTCAATAAATAACTGCTGAATGAATGAATGAAGCACAGACCTCTTTGACATGCATTGTCTTGACTTTAGCTGAAAGGAATGAAACTAAACAGGAAGTTTATTTTTAGCTCAGCTTCTATCGGAAGAGAATTATCTAATAACTCCAACATTCTTTCATCCTGGTCAGTTTTTCAATATGAACAACTCATTGTATATTTCAAATTGAAGTCCAAACTCCCACAATCACTCTCAGATTATTCCATTCTCCTCTATCAGCATGGGATAATTATTTATTCTAAAATGACTGGTTGAGCCATTCCTCTCTCCTTATTCAAAAGTCTAACCAACTTAAAAGTGATTTTGTATATATTTGAAGGAGTAGTAATCATTCTTAACAACAACAGGATTTTATGTGATCATGTCATCGTTTACCTGTCTTCTAAATTACAGGGTACTTTTACAGAGTACTTTTAAAGGGTGCTTCTTTGATATTGGTAAGGCCCTTTATTCTGTTGAACATCTTGATGAATGTTTGAATATGTAAGTTCGGGGCGAGAAGTTGAGGATAGTTAAACTGCTGTATAAAAAGACATTGAAACTCTCAGGAACAGAAAGTGTGAAGGATATTTTCTGAATATAGATTAGAAATATTTTTACAGAGTTACAATATTATAGTTAGGGGAATATCGACAGTCCAGATACTTGTTTAGCGAATCTGTTCATTCTTGACTTACCTTGACAATAATTTCTTCTCTCAGAATCATGATATTGATGCTGATAATGATTACGGTAACCACTAGCAATTATCGAGGACTAAAAATACACCAAGCACAGCCCTAAAGCACTTGGTGTGCGCTATTTCAGTCTTCGTAACAATTTGCCTACAGCCAACTCAGAGAGTAAGCAGTGGAGTTGGACTTGAACCCAGATTTTCCCATGTTCTCAATTGCTATGTTATAAAAGAAGATTAACAGCTCCTCTATCATAATTCTTACAAGAAGTCACTGGAAGGTGATGCTGGTGTGACAGAAATTTTGGAGGAAATAAATTATGTCATCCTGGAGCTTGTGAAAGAGAAAAGCTGAATTAAGACATAAATTTAGAATATATCATGGTTTGAAAGTTTGTGTCCCCTCCAAAAGTCTTGTTGAAACTTAATCCTCCGTGCAACAGTATTAAGAGGTGGGGTCTTTTGGAGGTGGTTAGACCATGAGGGCCCCACTCTTATGGAGAGAATTCGTGCCTTATAAAAGGGCTAAAGGGATTGAGCTAGGCCCCTTTGCCCTTCCACTTTCACCATGTAAGGACAAAACAACAAGGCACCATCTTGGAAGCAGAGAACACCCCTCACCAGACATTGAATCTGCTCATGCCTTGACTTGAACTTCTCAGCCTTGAGAACTGTGAGAAACAAATTCCTATTATCTTTACATTACCCACCAGTCTAAGGTATTTTGTTATAGCAGTGCACATGAACTAAGACAGGATCTTAATAAAAGTGTTTATTAAAATTAGAAGTAAACCTAGCATGATGTTAGGCTCAGAAGTTCTAAATAGGAATCTACCAACTTCAGAAAGGAATCAGCCTCTAAAAAACGACATTTCAAACAGGCACACACATACACACACACACACACACATACACATACACACACTTGCAAACAGCTGCAGAGGGGAGACAAAAGAGCAGACTTCCAGAGAAAATAATGTGGTCACAGAGGAAACTTTCTGAGGGGTTCAGGCTTCAAAACAACCACATAAAAGATGGAAGGAGAATCATATAACAAAGAATGAAATATAAGAGTAGCACTGACCTATATGAAGAACGTCAGAAAAGTTCAACTAAAGCCAGGAATGAGCTGGAGCCTGTGAAAAATGCCAAAGATGGCAAAAACGTTAGGCTGCAAAAACAAAAAGAAAAGACACTCAGAGCCAGAAAATAAATAAAGAATATTATTGTCCTTGGCTTTCAGTAGGGGGTGGATATTTACCAGTTGTTTGGCATTTGTCAGAAGCTACACAGGGAATTTGGCTGAGACCGTGCCAGTGTTGGGCCCACCAATCTTGCTGACTCACTCTCAGGAAGATTCCAGATCCCCCAAAGAGACCATGTACCTCTCTTAAAACACAAGCCCAAAAATGTCATAGACGATGCATCCAACTTCTGCATTGTCGTCTACAAAGAGCAAACAGCAAAAGTAGACTAAGTATTCTTAAGAAGTACCTGGAGCTAACAGAAGAAAATGAGTTCATCCTTCAGGCCCTGATCAATTATATTCTGTATTTCTGAAAGACTAGCATGTCTTATAAAATCAAACAATTATTTTAAACTAACACGAAAGCTAGCAGTTCAAATTTGTCCTCAGGACTTTGGCACTTGCTGTTCCCTCTGCCTGGACTACCGTTCACCCTGGATCTTCCTATGCTCCCTCACTTCATTTAGGACTGTCAAATGTCACCACCTCAGCCTTCCTGACCATTCGGTTTAAGTAGCTTGCAACCCCCTATTCATTATTCTATATCTCCTTACCCAGCTTCATCTTTCTTTGTAGCATTTACTACTACTTAAGAGATGTTTCTGCTTATTTGTTTGTTGCCTTCTTAACCATTAGAATACGAGCTCTGTGGGATATAAACTTTGTCTTATTCACTACCTTATCCACCGTACCAGCTACTCAATGAATACTTGTTGAATGAATGAACGAATAAATGAATGAATATATACATGAGTGTAGGGAGACCTGGGTCAGTTATAATTCTGGGGGATGTCATGACAATATCAAATGATGACAAGATTTGTATGAGCCAATAAAGATAGGTGGTAGCATTTTTTAAAATGTCATTTTAGGCTTTAGTAGTATGACAGTGGTATCTCAGGGATACATTAGAATTTCCCAAATGTATTTACCATCATAATATCCATCTTTGAGCTCTTCTCCCCACATTTCTGGTTCAGTAACTATATGATGAGGCACAGGCATCTTTTTTTTTAAAGGCATGCCCATTGCTCACCTCCTATTAAGACTCACTGGCTAGAGAAACAGAGGTGGCCATTTCGTTGGATTTTGTCAACCAATGTTCCAGGCATGCCTAAAAGATCCTGACGAGGGTTGGTGACGTAACTCAAAAACAACATGATCTGGTAGCTTTTCAGGTGTTTTATGGTGCATTTAGAGAAGGCTAGCCAAAGACAAATGCAGGAAATAATTAACATTCCAAAGCCTAATAGATGCCTTTGGCCAATTCACAGGTAAGAAAGCTGACCTCTGACTCCAGTAAATGTCTCTACCTCTGTTGCATCAGGGACCTTTGAGGGGGTCTCCATGCTACTACAGTCTGGAAAAGAGACATGTTTGACTGGAAAACAAGCAACAACTCATGATTGCTGCCTTCACATGTCTGAGGGACTGTGAGTCATAAAATGGGATATAGGTTTATTTTGTTCCTAATTCCAACCTCTGAAACAATTCAATACGAACAAGAGAAGTAAAAATAAAAGAGCACTGAACAAGGAGTCACCCAATCTAGGTTCCATCCCTCCTCTGACATTTACTACTAACTGCTATGACCCAAACAAGTCATTTACTCTCTCTGTGTCTCAGTTTCCCCAATTGTAAAGTGGCACCATGCCTGCCCTTCCTGCTTCATACTGCCTTCAATGAAGAAAGTCCTCTGAAAATCGTAAAGTTATATATAGATGGTACAATTACTACCAAGTTACAGGATCAAGATTTAATTTGTAATTAAGAACTTTCAAAACTTATAAGAACCAATCTAGTAGTGCAAGCTGTTTCAAAATGGGTAAGTTCAAACTGGGGCCGAAAGACACAGATTGTTATTGTCGCTGAAGTCATTCCTCCTTGAGAAGGAAAGAGAATGGGTAACTAATGTTTTCTAAGTCAGTTGTCCCATTATTATCATTATTATTATTATTATTATTGTTGTTGTTGTTGTTGTTATTATCATCATCATCATCATCATTTTTGGTTTAAGGACTTCTTTTGCATGTCAGAAAATTTCACTGAACACACCACTCATATATATGTATGAGAGAGGAAGTGGGGAAAAGGCCACAACCTCAGCAGCACCTGGTTAGAAAAATTCAAAATAACCAGAAGTACGAAGTACTGGCTGATGCAGTCAAATAATTTCCATTTCTCAAGCACTATAGGACTTATGTCCATATGAAGACGGGCAGGGTGATTATGTGTAAGACATTACTCAGACTTCTAGGAAGGCAACACACTTTTTAGACTAGCGCACATTTTACAATAATGCATTCATTTTCACAGACTGTGAAGCCCAGACACAGAATTCTTATTTTTTGACACGCTAAATTAACTAGTGGGCAGCATCCAAGTCCAGTCAGCCTTGGCAAATGAAATAAGGTTCTGTCTAAAGAAAAAAAATCTTTAAAATGTTCATTTCTCTAAACTCCAGCAAGCAAATTTCAAACATGCAGTAGGTCCTGGATATTTTACCTTATTTATTTAAAAATGCCACTGATTGTAAGATACCCCATTGCCATATGTACTGGGAATGAAATAAAGGCCAATTAAACTATGAAAGAATACTTTCTTATCACTTAAAATTTTTATTTTATCTTTATTAAAATGCACTTTTAAACTGGCCCAGATTGTTTTTTGTAATATATATTCTTGTACCTGCATGACAAAGAAATAAATTGGTTAAGGTATCCCTAAACTTCCTTTATTTGCAGTTGGAATCTACTAAACAAATTGTGACTTGGTGTTTTCAGTTTCTGTGCTTCTCCACACAAAATCATTCTCTCTGCCATCAAGAGGGAGATACGACAGCATCTCCTCAAACAGCAATCCCATAGTATCTCCGAGATTTTCTTCGGAGCCACTGGCCCCCATTCTGCAAGTTCTGGTACAAATCCACAATCAAAAGCAACGACATCACAATTATGGCCTGGCCAGCAGAAGTATAAGATGCATCCTGATCTCAAAGACAGAATGATGCACATCTTGGAAACAATACAGTATAAAATTCTTAGGAGAATCAGTTCAGAAAAAAAAAAAAATAGTTTTCTAACTAACAATGAAAATAGGCTTACCTTCCTAAGTACCTCATTGGTGATGTCCTCAGTCTTCTAATCCTCAAGGCAAGATAGGGAACCTGCTTTTAGTCTCCCTTCTGTTTCATCTAACTATACTGCCCATTGGCCTTGCTCCTTGCTTCTCAGCCCTCCATCCATATCTTCCTTCAGGCCTTAATCCATCTCAAACACTTGATAATTACAGTTTTCTAACTACTGCCCTTCCTACCTGCAGACTCTCTCCAATCCAACATATTAGGATTAATGACCTTCAAACACCTCTTTCATCATTAATTCCTAGTTCAAGCATTTCCACCTGCTCCATTTTTCCCATGGCTAAAACATCAAACTCCTTTTCAGAGTGAAAATCTGACCTCACTCTAGTTATGAAACTTCATTTCCCACCTCCCTCTTCACATATCTGACTTGATGCTTGGGCCAGTCTCCTTATCTTTTGTTTTTACAATATGTATTCCCAACAGCACATTTTTGATCAAGCTACCTTCTCCTCCACCTATCCAATTGTAATCCCTTTCCCTTGACAAAGTCTTTTCTGACTTTTCCAGGTGCTGTGGACTTCTCCTTATTCTGTATTCCTGTTACGCTGATAGTGAGTATATTTAGGTTTTAGACTGAATGTGCTCTCTTATTCTTTTTCCCTATGAGACTGTCAGCTGAGAATCACCAAAAAACAAACAAACCTTGAGGCTCAGTCAACTCCTGCCAAGGTGGCACCCTATACCCCCATTCAGTTTTAGTGCATTCTCTTTACAGTCTTTTACAAGAGTTACCACCTGCTGCTATATCTTTTGTTTGTTTGTTTGTTTTGAGACAGAGTCTCACTCTGTCACCCTGGCTGGAGTGTAGTGACTCGATCTCGGTTCACTGCAACCTCCACCTCCTGGATTCATGCTATTGTATCTTCTCACCTTCACTACCACCAACCTCAGCCATGTGCATCTTAAATTTGTACTCAATAATCACAAGGATCAGCAAGTCCACTATGCCCCCTACCATGGCCACCAACAGGCCCTATAGGGGCCTGTGGAATATTGAATAGTCAAGGCTCACTCATGTTGAACAGGCTAAGCTGGTCTGTTAAAAAGGAAGGGGTAGTTACAAGAAGCAAGGGGGCTTTCTGAGAAATAGAACCACTTAACCATGGTGGCTATGTTTGTATCAGACAACCTCATGCTGACTTGAAAATCTAAAGAAAAACAATCTGTTGAAGCTCTACTTTCATGTGACTTTGACCACTCAAACCTTTATTGCCCTGACTTTGACTCTGACTTTGGGTATGAGCGAGTTTTTTTTTTTTTTTTTTTTTTGGAGACAAAGTCTCCCTCAGCCATCCCCAGACTGGAGTGCAGTGGTCCAATCATAGCTCACTGAAACCTTGAACTCCTAGGGAGACAGCACTTTTTAAAAAAAATTTTTTTAATAGAAGGGGTTTCAATATGTTGCCCAGGCTGGTCTCAAACGCCTGGGCTCAAGCAATCCTCCCGCCTCGGCCTCTCAAAGTGTTGTGATTACAGGTGTGAACCACTGCACCTGGTTGAGAGAGCAATTTTGATAAGACAGCTCCCAAACAGCTGTTAGACTATTTAAAAGATACGATAGCAGATAGGGAGTGTAAACTCTGAAGCAAGACTGTTGAAGTCCTAAACCCATTGCTTCTTAGCTGTGTGACCATGGACAACTGACTTTAAAGCCTCTGCATCTTGGTTTCCTTATCTGTCAAACGAAAACGATATTGTAACAGTACTATTTATCTCATATGGTTATTGTAGGATGAAATGAAAAATTCTTAGAGCTGTGCCCAGTACAGAGTAGGTGCTCAATAAGTATTAGCTACTACTATCATTGTCATCATCATCAACATTTTTATTAACAATAAAAGCATTTCATTTATTGTTATTTATCTTTCACTATAAAGGCATCTACTGGCAGGCCTATTCCAAACACAAGACAAAGTCTGGCTTCTCTGATATCATTTCTTCAACCTACCCATTAAAATATTGCTTTTCTCTAATGTCTTGTCATCAGCCTTCCTCTCTTTCAATGTAAATTCTCTTCTTTGGGGATGTTATCAAGCCAGCTTCCTTTGTGAGTTCTAGACCTGCAGTCGAAGTTAAGACTCTTACTGTATACTGATGTCTTCACCTGGATGGTTCATCCACAGGAATCTCCAATATCACATATCTCTCCTGGCTTCTCACTACCTATGGGACAAATGCAAATCCCTCAGCCCAGCATTCTTGTATGCATCTCTTCAAGTGCCAACGTTTTCAAACTCCTAGACCTTGGGTCATCCTATTCCCTTCACCTGGAATCCCTTTTCCTTTTCCTCCATTTGAACAAAAACTCCCATGGAAGCATCGTCTATGACTTCATTAGAAGACCTCCCCTTTCCTGTAGGTTCTCCAAGTTCTCTCAGATATTCTATATCTCAGGCCGCATCACACTGTAGGATAGTTTGTGGCTTCTCTCTTGTTCAGAAAGAGCTTAAAGACCTCACATTTTATTCACTTTTGTATGCTTAATGCCTAGTACAGTGGCAGATACATATTTTTCAACTAGATTAATAAGCTTCTGAGCCCAGGCAAACTTGTACTAGATTTTCTAAATCCTTAACAGACCAACATTTTCACCCACGGGGACTCCAAAAACTTATTGATAAATGAAACGTAAAGGAAAGGAAGTAAAATGTATATGCAAAGACTACTGACTCTAAGATTACTAATAAATATTAATTTAGCAGTTCAGCACACAGAATATTATAAAAAATGATTTGCATTTTTCCCTGGCATTGTCATATTTTCTACCCAATGAATAGGGCCTTCAGGCAGTGGTCCTGCTGTCACTAATTGAAATGTGTTTTCCTGATATTCAGCTTGTGTTGCTTTGTTGATTCATGTAGCACCTTGCTTAATTAAATAATGTAAGTGCTTGGTTACATAAGGGTACCAAATTTCTACTTCACAATTCAAGAAGCCATCATGGAAGGAGCCATTCAGTATTAGATAATACTAGATGGCAGCAGCAGTTGCAATAGAAAAATCCAAATTATCAGCCTCACTGATATCTGTCTACAGCTGCTATACAATGGTGTGGTTCCATTTTACATTTTGGTGTTCCTTGAGTACCCTGTAGAGAAAAAGCATAAAGACAAGCACAAAACCATCCACATGGGGAAAAAACAGCACAAATAAGCCAGTAAATCAAACCCCTATATTGCAGTAAAATAATCAACTACCTTGATGCTGCAGATCACGCAACTAATATAGACATTGTGCTTACCTCTCAAAAAACCTTTATAGCAGTTTATGTGGTCAATACTTTACAACACCGAAGCAATGATGCCAAGGACAGAAAAAGTACTGAGTACAGAAAAGACTGCAGAGATTGAACTCTTGGCTTTTCAATCCTCTGTGCCTTTCCTATTTTCCTTAATCTCTTTCCCTAAGCCTCCTCTGTCTGTGATTAAGGAAAATCCTGCTCCTCCTCATACATTGTGCCCATTCTATCTGTAATTCAACCACTCAAAGTGAATTCAAAAATATATACAAAAGGTATATCCAGGCACTCTAAAAGTCACCCAGGATGCAAAATGAATAAGATACATCGCTCCTTCAAAGAGCTCACAGACAAGGGATCTAACCAGGCCCATCCTCCTGCCTGGGTGCAGTTAGCCTGCACCCCCTGCCTAATTTTGGTGCTTGCTGCAATGTACTGAAGTATATCCTCTCACATCTGTGCCTCCTCTTAGACCACAAGGCCATTGGAAGCAGAGGCCACATCTTGTTCACGTGTTGCATGTATAGTGGTCTGGTTCCCTCCTACATTTCTGATCTCATCTCCCACTACTTCTCCTTCATTCCACTCCAGCCGCAATGACCTCTAGGCTGGTCCTTAATGTGCCGGGAAAGCACATGCACCTGTGTTTGCACTTGTCATTCCCTTTGCCTTGATCACCCTTCCCTCATATATCTGCATTGCTAGCTCCCTCACATCCATCAGATTTTGTTCAAATGTCCTCTCCTTAATTAGTGAGACCTTCTCCAATCACTTTTTAAAACTTCAAGTCATACACAACAGCATTTTCTATTGCCTTGCCATGTCATCTTTTCCTCCATAACACATCACTAACACAACCTGAATTTTCCTCATCTTGCTCATTGTCTGCCTCACCTTGCCACCAAAATACAAGCTCCAGGAAGATAGGAATGTTTATGTATACACTGCTATATACACGGCACCTCAGATAAATGTTGGTACATGAATATTAAGGGATTAATAAATATGTCATGAATATACAAACTTTAGGAACTTCAAAACCTAGCATAACTACAATCTACGCTCTTCAGGAAATGAAAATTTCCAGAGTTTGAAGGATAAAAATGGTAGGGAACATTTTGGTGGTCTGGCCACTGCAATTCAGTTTCTCCTTCCTAACAGCATCCAGATTTCCTTTTAGGGGCTTCTCTGTCTCCTGCTGTGTGAACTCTGGGGATAATAAGTTCAGATGCCTAGCCTTCTACTAGGACAGTCAAAAGGACAGATCCTTCCACTAAATGCCGTGGTGTAGCAGGGCTGAGCCCATCACACAGTCTCTTCCTATTTGTACCCTAAGCAATTGCCACAATAGTGGAAGAAGCAGTTGGAGTTCATTCACCTGGGTGGTGTTGGCTCATTAACTGCTCCTGCTATAAGACTGTTCACCGGATTCCTCATCCCTCACCCACGTGATAGATACCTCTTTGTTTCCCATCCATTCCCAAGCTTGAATCTCCAGACTCTGGTGAATCAAGTGAGCTACCTTAGCCCTCCCAAGAGGTTCTCTCTTTACCCATGTCAGCCAAATTCTTTCTATTGCTTGTATCCAAAGAACTCCAATGATACAACATGAAAAAGAAAATAATAAATCAGAGTATTTATTAAGGGACAAATAAGTTTCCTTATTTGGCTCAGAGAAGAATACAAGTCCCACGGGGTCCATGTAAGATAAGTGATCAGATCTAGTCTTTGAATAATGAATAGGATCATCTGGATGGGTGGTGAAGGATGAGGCTTTGAGGCAAGGAAAAAAGAAACAATACTTTAAAATCTCCTACTATGAGCCAGACACTCTGCTAGACACCTTCCTCAAGAACCCACAACTAGTAAGACAGAGGTGGAGCTTAGATTTGAGATAAGATCAAAGTGTGGTTTCAAGGGAGTGTAAGCAAGACTGAGATAGAAGATCAAATGACTAACAGAAGAACCTCTTAATTGGAGGGATGGTGAATAAAACTTGAGATGAGTTATGAGGTAGTAAATGGTAGAACATCTAAATTTAAATCTTCAGGCTATGGCTATTCATCCTGACTGTGACTCAGGAATTGAAGTGAGGCTAGAGACATGAATTGGGTAAGAAACACAAATTTGAATATAAATTAGTGAATCAGTGCTCTAAAATAGTAAGCTAATCTATTTATTCATGTGAATGACAATTATCTTACATTTGTATATCACTCTTTTGATACAATGTTTGTCTTGAGCTGCATCAAACCCTAATGATTACATCAGGTGTTAGAATGGGGGTTTTAAATATAGGAATAACCTAGCATAATTACAATGCTCTTCAGGAAATGAAAATTTCCAGAGTTTGAAGGGTAAAAATGGTAGGGAACATTTTGGTGGTCTGGCCACTGCAATTCAGTTTCTCCTTCCTAACAGCATCCAGATTTCCTTTTAGGGGCTTCTCTGTCTCCTGCTGTGTGAAGTCTGGGGATAATAGGTTCAGGAAGTAATTATTCTTTTGCTTTTCATTTTTTAATTACTTTTTGAAAAGATAGATTGGAGGCCATAAGTTAGATTTTTTTCATTTTCATTACCCTCTCCAGTTCCTGAGTAGTTTTTCATACTGAGTGCATCCTCTCCCCCAGTCCCTTCCATATGGAAGTTCTAGTGTTCACAAATACGTTGTGAAAATAAGTTACAGAGCATTTTAAATATGCTTATTTTACTTGGTCAGAAGTATCGGTCTCAGGCAATCCGTCTGCTAGAAAGTATAAAAACCAATTCTGGCCGGGCGTGGTGGCTCAAGCCTGTAATCCCAGCACTTTGGGAGGCGAGACGGGCGGATCACGAGGTCAGGAGATCGAGACCATCCTGGCTAACACAGTGAAACCCCGTCTCTACTAAAAAATACAAAAAACTAGCCGGGCGAGGTGGCGGGCGCCTGTAGTCCCAGCAACTCGGGAGGCTGAGGCAGGAGAATGGCGTAAACCCGGGAGGTGGAGCTTGCAGTGAGCTGAGATCCGGCCACTGCACTCCAGCCTGGGCGACTGAGCAAGACTCCGTCTCAAAAAAAAAACAAACAAAAAAAACCCAAAAAACTAGCCGGGCGAGGTGGCGGGTGCCTGTAGTCCCAGCTACTCCACAGGCTGAGGCAGGAGAATGGCGTAAACCCGGGAGGCGGAGCTTGCAGTGAGCTGAGATCCGGCCACTGCGCTCCAGCCTGGGCAACAGAGCGAGACTCCGTCTCAAAAAAACAAACAAACAAACAAAAAATTCCTTACACAAGAGTTGAAATATTCATTGAGTTTAAGTTTTTAAAGTGTTAGCAGAAAAGGAACACTTAATATATTAGAGGTAGAGGAAGTGGCTTTGGGAAAGAAAGCAGTGATTGAAATCATGTTTTCTTCACTTTCTCTTTATTTAAGATGGTATCTTTAAAACCATATGTAGCTCAAAATGGTGAGTTCCTTTCCATTGTGTTCAGATAAAATTGGTTCCACATATCTTGAGAGGCAAGTGATTTTGACATAGCAGGTGGCCAGCCGAAATCATTAAGGAGCAGGTCTGAACAAATACATAAGCAAAAGAACAGCAAAGAAAAAGAACTATTAAATGACTATTCCTGAACTAAAGTAGATGCTCCCAACATCAGCAACATAAAATAATATTTCCCTAAGCAGATACTTTACACGTTTCTGAGAAACTAGAATGATTCCTGAGGTGATGGGTAAAAACTAGCAAATGTCATCAGTTCTAGGTGGATTGGTGTGTTGGGTTATTTAAGGAAACACATGTTCACTTACTGTCTTTTTTCTTTTTTTTTTTTTTTTTGAGACGGAGTCTTGCTCTGTCACCCAGGCTGGAGTGCAGTGGCCGGATCTCAGCTCACTGCAAGCTCCGCCTCCCGGGTTTACGCCATTCTCCTGCCTCAGCCTCCCGAGTAGCTGGGGCTACAGGCGCCCGCCACCTTGCCCGGCTAGTTTTTTGTATTTTTTTTTTTTTTTTTAGTAGAGACAGGGTTTCACTGTGTTAGCCAGGATGGTCTCGATCTCCTGACCTCGTGATCCGCCCGTCTCGGCCTCCCAAAGTGCTGGGATTACAGGCTTGAGCCACCGGCCGTTCACTTACTGTTAATTCTCTTTAACATGCCTTTTCATAGAAGCTATTGTTTTGCTTTTTCGTCAACTCACCCCAACACCTGCCAATACCCATCCTTTAGCAAAGACAGTTTTAGTCATGGGTTTTACAGAAAGGATTCCTGTATAGAACAAAAAATAATTTAGGACCTTAAAGGGCCTCTCAGGTACCCTGTGATATAAGACTACATAAATATCCTTAAAAAGTCATCTGTGTTCTTTCATGACAGGTAGACTCTTTCAGAGTGATCTGCAAAGCTTACACAGAGGATTGGGGGTCGGGGGAATGAGCTTCCCTGTCTTCATCAGCCTTCAGTCTGGAGCTGTGTCTCATAAACATGTGCATACCTGAAACTGGTGGATCTCAGTTCAAACCCTGGCTCTGACACCAGAACAAATTTGGGAATTGCTAACTTACAAGTGGAATCATTTGTAATATGGGAATAAAGATGGTACCAGCCTGCTACAATTTTACTTCTCAATAAATATTAACAATCAATATTTTCATTAAAATGCAAGTGGCATGCTTCAGGAAAAAAAAGTCAAAAGAGTCTGGAATTTTAGAAATCATCTAGTCCCACTCTACCACTCTACTAATAAGAAAGTCACAGCCCAGAAAAGTGAAATGGCTTGTTCAAAGAGTCACAGCTAAGTAGCTGGGTGGCAAAGTCAGCCATGCAAAACCCGTGTTTTCTGACACTCAGGACACTGACCCTTCCACCTTATCACAACCTAATGAAGCTACAACTATAAGTTTATTTTAATACATACATTTTATGTAATAAATACCTATTAAAAATCTCCTACAGTCAAAGTTTCATACACTCTTTTCCTCTCCACCAGCCTTGTGTTACCACACTCAGGAGCCCCGTGCCCTCCCCAAATTGTTTTCTTTCTCCCTATCCCCATTCAAACCAGCTAATTATTTTTCCACAGGTGAAAGTGATTGACTATACGGGACTTGTTATATAATAGGAACATAAGAATACTCATTGAGTGACTTCACTCATGAAATAACCTGTTCAAAAACAGAAAATCGAAAGGAATTAACCTGGGATTGTATAAGCAAACTGATAGAGAAAACTTTTTGATGGGGAGGAGTCCTCTCCAGGTACTTCTTAAATGCACAATACGCATGTATCAACATACTCAGGAGGCCATGCAAGACACGTGCCACCAGGAATAGCAACTAAACTAAATGTCGACTGTGGAGTGTCTGCAACAACCTCAAGGAAAAGTCATCCAGTAGAGCCTGACAATTCTAAATGTCACAGCATTTTCTATCAAGTACTTTTATCAATAATCACAGGATCTTTATACAGTTTTAAATATCAGTTCAAAATGGCATATTTAGCCAAGTTACAAGGCATTATAAAAGGTACACATATGTTAAACTCTCAGTGAGGCAGAAATAGATTTTTACGCTAGTCACTGAAGAATGGGTCTAGCCTACTTTCCAAAAGAGACAGAATTCTATATAATATTTATTAGAGCTTATGGTATACTCATTAAAAGAGAAAAAAATTAACTTAAAAAATCTAGATTTTCGTGCTCAAAGTGGATAAACTAAAAATGAGCTCACAGTACAGTCACTGATAAACTCAAGTCAAATTAACCATTTCTTATAAATATGCTAGAGTAATGAAATAAAATGAAAGAAACATTATCTCGGCAGCTGGATCACAATGATGGCAGGAGAAGTATCTGGTGTGAAATCCCTGTCTGAATAGGAAGGATGACGTAAGAGTCAACGGAGAGTGGCTGCATGGCCCATGTGATGTCCATTATTACCCAAGAAGCAGTCCCGGGGCAGGTCGTCTGCTGTAAGAGCAGAGGGCTGATAGTCTGTGATGACAGAATCTACACTTTGGGCTTACCCAAAGTAAAGAGAAAGGCATGTTGGGATAAGGTAAAATAATCTGTCTAGGTCCTACTCAACGAATACACTGAAACACTCAAGTAGAAAAATAAAATAGACTCCTGAGCACTGCCTAATTCTCAAAGTGCATTAAACATAATTCGTCTTCTCAGGCAAATGTAGAATCATCCACCAATTAATCCCCTATTTTCTCATCTCGCAGACCTCTTACTGCTGCCATTTAGAAAAGAAAGAAGAGAAAGATGGCTTTCCTACAGCATCTTGGGCCCCTCAAATATTCTCCCTTTAACAGCAACCTGTGTTGCTTCAGGAAAGTGGTTTGACAAGTGAAAGTAGCAGCCAGAAATCCGGCAATGAGAAACCATCTCCCATTTGGAGAACACTTGAGAGCTCATAAACTGCTTTCATGTATATTCTTTCACTTAAGCTCAATACAATGATATGCAATGGGCATAATGACTACAGTCCTACTCTTTATATGTAAGAGCTGTGTTTCAAACAGATTAACAGACTCTTTCAAGATCACACAATTATTGAGTAGAAGAGCCAAGATTTAAATGCAATCCTGTCACCACTCCGCCACAATGCTGGTTCTTACACAAGCTGTGAACACATGACCTCTGAAACCCATAAAAAATATGCTGGAGGAACAATAATTTTACATGAATGATATTAGCATCACTGAAAGCTATGGCATGTACTTCACAAAGAATTAGGTCTTGGCATTTATTAAGCCAAAGAAAGAATTTCATAAAAGGTTTTGTGTGCAGCTCACTATGTTTTCATTGATTTTGCCCATGCTATTACAATCAAGCATAATACTACATACATACATTTAAAGGAAATATTAAGGAATTACCTTGTACTGATTTATTCCTTGACAACCACCCAGAAGTAACAAAAATATCTTATTTATAAAGCAAAATATTAACTTTAACTTATACTTTAAAACTTCTAATGACAGAATTCCTACTAGTGATTTACATACACATTGTACTATGTTAAGGGAGGAAAACATTCATTTCAAATTCTTCCACTAAGACTGAGATCTGAGATCATCTAACAGCTAGATTAAAAATCTTGACATGAAAGTGGAAAGGCATTAATTTCTACAGAGCAACTACTGCATGCCATTCTTTGTGCTGATGGTTATTAAATATGTACATATGTATTTCTCAGGAATCTTCACAATAACTTTATGGGATAGAAATTATTAAACACATTTAATGGATAAGAAAACTGAGGATTGACAGTTAAAAAGTAATTCCTCTGAAGTTACCCACCTAATGAGCAGCAGAGTTTAGTTTTAAACCAAGGTCTATTCACACCAAAGAACATGATTTTAACCCCTTCATATGATAACATTTGTCGATTCAGCTTTTCCACCTACTAATTTATTTAAAGAAACCAAGATATACGTTTTTCCCACATGAATCTCTAGCAGAGCACATTATAAGGGTATTTCATCCTAAGACCAAAGTTTAAATTAAGATTCTGTTTTTTTTAAAGACAGAGTCTCACTCTGTTGCCCAGGCTGGAGTGCAGTAGTGCAGTCTTGACCCACTGCAACCTCCACCTCCTGGGTTCAAGTGATTCTCGTGCCTCAGCCTCCCAAGTAGCTGGAATTACAGGCAAATTGCCACCATGCCCAGCTAAATTTTTTGTATTTTTAGTAGAGATGGGGTTTCACCACGTTGGCCAGGCTGGTCTCAAACTCCTGACCTCAAGTGATCCACCAGCCTCCCAAAGCTAAATTAAGGATTTGATAAGCTATATGAAGTTGGAGAGAAGAAGAATGTTATTCGTACATGTATTTCTATCTCCACCTTCCACCCCTTGCTTTTACCTGATTCCTGCTTACCTCCTGGCAATGGATACTGGTATCCTCATTACCTGTACAATCAATCACGTGTAAAAGATAGAAAGAATAAGGTGGCACCACATGGGCTGTTATTTTCCTAAACTAAAATAGCATGAAACTAAAAACTTGAAACAATAGGGACTCATATGTGTAAAAACTAGTCATTTTGAAAATCATTTTTCTAAAAATATTTTCCAACACCCACAGGCAGAATCACTTAAATGACTTTTACGCTTTTTAGCAAAGTGAAGAAATGCTGAAGGATGGGGAATGCACTAGCAGGGACCCAAGGCCTTGACCCTCCCTGCATGAGTCACTGCCACTTGGCAAATGGGAATGAGGGTTCCATGATTAAACACAGTTCCTAAAAGCAAAACCCCAGATGCATCCAAAAATCCCCTCTCCAATTGGGGAACATGCTGAAAGAAAGGGGGAATGGGGGAAATATTAAATAAATGTTAGTTTTACACAAAAGGCTAAAAAGAATACAAATAATGAAATGGTCTGAAGGTAGGTAGATCAGACTTCTTGCCAAGCCTAATGAGACAGTGGACCCTACTCTGAATATGAGTGTTGATCACCCCCTAGTGGCTGGTGCACATTAATCAAAAATAATTTTTTTAACAGGAGTATGTATCATAACCTTGTTTCTGGAACTAAGACTCTAGATATAACTTACCCTATCCATTTGAAATGATGTGAAGGGACACCCTTCATAGCCCCACACCACTGAAAACCTTAAGCTTCCCCACAACATACATATGTTAGAAGTGGGGGTGAATAATGAAGGCCAAAAGCATAGGATCAGGAGATCTCATGTGAGTTTTTTCCTGGGGACCCCAACAGCTCTAGAGCTTCAGCTAAAGACCTCTGCATCTGCAATGGCTGGACTTCTTAACCATTTTAGCACCTCCAAATACAGAATCCTAACTATAAATCAAGCAATGCTAAAAGCGCTTTTATTACCTAAAATAATAATCTGATAGAATGATTATAATCTAATATACATATTTATATCATCAAATATTGGCATTTATTTCCCCTAAAATCATCCATCTGTTAATATAATTCCATTCATTTAGTCAGTTGCCAAATATTTATTGAGCTCCTACTATGCAGGCATCATTCTAGGCATAGCAGTAAACAAAACAGAAAAAAGAAACAAAATTGCTACTTTCATTGAGCTAACATCTTAGAGGGAGAAAAAAATGGTACATTTAATTTAAAATATAAGCTGTTATGGGGGTACTTCTTTCTCTTTAACAAGTTTAAATAGAAAGACCAGGAAAAACATCAATGAAAAAGAGATTTTTCAATAAAAACCTGAAGAAAGTGAGGACATGAGCTATGCATATAATGATAGAAGATATGTATTGGCACAGGGAATAGCGAGCACAAAGGTCTTAAAGCAAAAACATAATTGGGTGTGCTCAAGGATTATCAAAAGGGCCTGTGTGGCAGAAATAGGGTACATGAGGAAGAGTCAAGAAGGCCAGATGATGTAAGAGACATTATAAGGACTGTGGCTTTTACTCTCTGACTAAACAGAAAGCCATCAGAGGATTTTCAGCAAGGGAGGAATAGGACCTGACATGTTTTACAAGACTACTCTGGTTACTATATTGAGAACAGGCTTAAAAAGTGGGCCTGTGGAAGTAGAAGGACATAAGTAGGAAGGCCAGTTAGAAGTCCATTACAGGGAGAGATGATGGGGGCTCACACAAGGATGGCCACAGTGAGGTGGTGAAAACTGATCGGATTCTGAATATATTTTAAAGGCAGACCTGACAGATGCGGGATGTGAAAAAAAGAGTGGAGTCAAGGATTATACCAAGATTTCAGCCTTAGTAACAAAGGATGTAGTTGCCATTGACTGAGATGGAAGAGACTGCAGGAGGAACTGGTTTGGAGAAAAATAGAAGCTCAGTTTTAGCCAGGTTAAGTTTGGAGATCTCCACTGAGATCTCATACTTAGAAACTACAATAGCTAGAAATGTTACTAATAAATTCACATGTTACATTTACAATTCAAGCACAGTGTAAGATAAAGGAACAGGACATTGTGGTTGGGAGGAGGAAACCATCCCTAGAATCTCCCAAACACCAGGTCCTAGCAAGCAACACTGGTCCAGTACCATGGACAGCACCCAACACGTTGGTATGGACCAAATACAAAAAGAAAAAACAGAAGGTGTTAGAAATAATACATCCATGAATAAGGTTAGTGAAACTCAGTGCATCAATATTAATGGATACCACTGGGCCTTCTGTAGACATTTTATTAGCTGCATCCATCAAATCATTATTATATCACATCAAAAGAATGGGCTTAGTGAATCTTTTTCTATGAGCAATGACCATTTTCCATATCTTTTTTCCTCAATTCCATCTTCAAACATATTTCTTTATCTGTCTTTAAACACAATTTCAGAAAATCTGCTTTCTGAAATGTTGCTGTCTTTCATAAGTTTTCATATTCCAATTTTTCACTCTGCTTATAAATATTGCTCCTTTCCCACTAATCTATGTTCATTATAAAATACCACATAAACCACAACAGAGCTGAGAACAGTGTGCAACTAACTTGCCAACCATAAGAGCTTGGCTGAGTTATAAATAATTATATTTCTCTGGCTAATGATTTGATTGGTTCAAGTTCCTCAGTGATGTGCATTCCCAAGCCAGTTGATTTTGGCAACAGCTTCTATAATAAAGTAGTTGTGTGCAATTTAAACTTTTTATTTAAAAATTAATAGCTAACATATTATACATAATAACACTTAAATGCTCCATGGAAACATCAGAAAATGTCCAGTCAATAGGTTGTGCGTGATTGAAAACCCAGAATCACATAATTCCCTTTGTAAAAGCTGAAGATATATGCAGGAATATTTTTACTCATTTACCAAAATGGTATTAGTGTTAATTATGTGTAAATATGTTAATGTCTATAATTAAGTGTTCCAAAGTTTGACACCAAGGTGGGATGCTAGTTACTGAAGACTAACTCAAGGTCTAACTTGGTCTAGAAGGGGCCGTTATATGTGAGGCCTGGACGTCTTCCTAGTTCTTCTTACTACAGAATCGGTTATGTCTTATCTATCACAAAATGTCTGTTCTGCTCCTTAGACATTTGTGTCTAGATAATTATATGACAATGAGGCAGTGTGGTGCCATTTTGGATGTTCAAAGGGTTTAAATTCCAGATTTTCCTTTTTACTGAGCATCACGTAATGTTTCTTAGTCTCAGCTTACATATCAAGAAAGGAAATACTTTATATTTCAGAGTAGTTGAAGGACCAAATGAAATCATGTACACAGAGAATCTAGTACAGTGAGGCCCAGAGCAGGCCCTCAGTAAATATTAGCTCTTCAGATAGTTAAGGGATTCAGTATTTGTTTGTTTTCCTAAATGTTTGACTATAAGTAGATTGTGAAACTAAGTATTGATTTTCCTTTCTAAACCAATAGCAGCTACTATCGGAATCCTTAAGTAAAAGAGTCAGAATAAAAATGTAGACAGTTGGGATATATCATGTCCTATGTTATTAATTGATACCAGTGAAATTATTTTGATGATACCATGGTAAAAAGATAATTTATGAGAAGAAATAAACAGGAGAAAACACACCATTTTGTAACAAAAAGTTTCAGTGTCATGTTGTTTTTCAACAGAAATCTATGTACAATTTGCATGAAATACTTTTGCCCTTCTAGATAGCAAAAGTCCTTTTGAAAACAGATATCAATTAAGTTAAAAAATAAAACCAGAACACTCAATTTTAATATTTGTAATATAGCTCCTTTGTCACTAAGTCCTCTTAATCTGCCAATACTCGAAACAAAATATATGGCATAGGGGTTTCCATGACAACTTAAATTTTCTGGTCTGTGAAGCCATTTCCTCTGCAAAGTAAACATTCAGAGCTTTGTGTACTTCATTGATAAGATCTTCCCCACTGGCTGCCAATGTTGCTTTATGCATCACACATTTGGGTGTTTTGGAGAAAATCCGATTTCATCCCCATCTGTGACAAACTGGCGTTATTCAGAGTCACATTTCTGTAGAATACAACATTCTTGCTAAACCAGCTAATCTGACACTGTACCCTGAGTCTGGAAGTCATCTTAAGCCCATATGAGGAAAACTGATATTTTAAAAATCTGTATATCTACAAATTTAAACTAAAGAGAAATAATGTTTGGCTAAAGTTGTTTTTTTTTTTCTTTTTTCTTTTTTTTATTTGTAAAGCTTTCTTTTTATTGCTTGTTCAAGTTCCTAGTGGAATTTCAGAATCTTAGAAAGGAATCTTTAAAATCTTTGTTCATTCTTTTATTCATTCAACAAACATTTATTGACCCCTTACTTTGCAGCACAGGTTCTTCTCTTTGAAAATGAGAAGTATGGGGATGAGTCACATGACTGAGTGACAGTACAGTCAGGTCAAGCACCAGATCTTCCTGCTTCTAATCCAGTACTCTTGTCTCCAGCAGTCTCCTGACAGAGCCTCAAAAGCTCCAAGTTGCACAAAACAAACTCAGGAATCTCCTAGGCTTAATTTTTATGTCAGTGCTATTTTTCAATTACTCATCTGCCCACTCATATCCAGAGAAATGCTCAAGCAACATTAGAAGGAATTATCTTTTAATGGCACTTTTCATAAATAAGATTTGTAGCTTTTTTATTCCTATTGGCTGACTGGTTACTGTATGAAAAATCCAATTATCTTTGCTATATGTGAACTATTCTAATATAGTATGTGTTTATGTAAACTGTAATTGCCTATCCATTTCATCAAATACACATTATGCATAGATAATAGCTCCTTCTCCAAATAGATTTTATTGCAGTAGCTACCTACAGACTCATCACAAACTACAAGACATAGCTTTTTCAGATTTAACAATTATTTGAAGATTGTGGTTTGTAGTTCCAAATCAAGTGCCCAGTGGTGGGGGGAAACATGATAGGACATTTATGAAAAAAAATAGATTTACTGGCTTATACAAATATACTAGTTTTAAAATTATTTAATATAAAATTGTTTTAAAACATCTGGCTTGTGATTTTAGTCTAAGAAAAGACTGTAAAGCCTTTTGCAATTCCCCAGAGTTCTATCTTTTACGTAACAGTGAAAGATATCAGCAATATATGTCCCAACTCTCTTGTAAGCAAAAACAAAGCAAGAGGGAAAATGAAAGTTATGAAAAAGGAGAAGAAAATTTAGCTTTTAAATACAAAAAGGGTGGCCTCCAACCTGTAAATGAAATAACAGATATTTTATCGATCTTTTTCTTTCTTGTGATAATCCACTTATTATTTCTTGTGATAATCCTTTTCTTCCTGAATTTGGCAGATTTGAGCTGGCTTGCCTTAGAATTTGCCATATATATAAGTAAATGAATTTTAAACTATAAAAAAACATCATTTGGCTGTCATTTCCTCATAAAGTACAGTGAAAAGTGGTATTTTTATGCCTGTAATAAATTAAATATTTACATAACACAGGGAGTAGGTGGCAAAGATGACATTGAACCTAAGTACAATTGCAGCATGAAACAACTTCCGTGGTGTTATTCATTATCCGTAAATAATCTGATTTTTTTAGAAATACACACTTGAATGAAAGGCTGAGGTTAAATTTCTTTAGTAGATGTGTTGTTTTACAGCAAATAATGCAGAAAAGAGAAGGAAAAGAAAATACTAGGCAAAGCATAATGTAGCAAATGGTGAGATCTGAAAAGAAATAACAAAACAAATGGAAATATATCAAATTTTGCAATGTCAAGGAAAAGAAACACGAGAAACCTAAAGTTACCACAAAGGAAGTACGAGTAAGACAAGAGCCCCAAAGATAAGGGGAACATCTAATACAATTTTTATTGATTCCTACTGGAAGGTCAAGTTTCTTCCACCATCTGCCCCTCCTCGCCTTACCTTATCAAGTAATAAGCCATGGCTGATCAGATTTAAGACTTATTTTATCCTCCTCCCAGTGGTTAAGGTAATGCCCAGTTACCTTTCTCTCTTTTCCATTCTCTTTACCCATTGTTTTGGATTTCTTTGGAAACAATTTGCCTCCTGCCTTTCTGTCTCACGCATGCACGTGTGTATGTGCAGCTTTCTCTCTTCCACCATCTTTCTCACACTCTTGTGGCCAGGTCCAGGAGCTGCTGTCTCCCTTAAGAAGATCTGAGCAGGGTGACTGCTAAGTCTTAAAACAAATGGTCTCTGTCACTTGTACACTGGAGCTCTTGATTTTCTTCAAAGTGTAGTTAGACTCAGGTTGGGACTTTGGGGAAAGAAGTGAAGAAAACCCTTGTACCTGCTGACTGGTCAAGGAAATCCAGCTTTGTTGAGTAGCTCTCCACATGATCCAGCCTAGCTGACTGTGGCTCAGCAGCACAGGGGAAGCAAAAGCCTTTGCTGATAACAAAGGGTCACTCTGTTTGCCTTGTTTAGGTTTTGGTTAAGCTGCTCAAAAGATCCACATCTCTTGAGTTGTTTCTTGTTATTTTTATTTTTATTTGTTCTGTTCTGTCCATAGAGTAAAGTAGGATTCTATTTGGTGAGTGTAGTCAGGATGGGAGTTGTGGACCAAAACACTAAAGATGCCCAAAACTGTTTTTCCATCAAGAAAAAGACTGGGCATTGATGGGGATGTGGAGGAAATGAGCACTTTCATATAGTGTCTCTGGGGAGGGGCAATTTGAGAATATCCATTAAAATTTAAAATATGCCTAACTGTTGAATGATTGGTTCCATTTCTAAGTGTTAATACTACAGCAGTATCAGCCTATATACTATAAGATATATGTACAAAAATGTTCATTAACTTGCTGTTCATAACCGTAAAACACTGGCAATAACCTTATGTTTATCAATAATGGAAGGCTTACCTAAATTATGGCATATTGCATCTGTGGTCTGGAGTACCACACAGCTGCTATGAAGAATGAGGTGGACCTATATATCCTGACACATAACACTCTTCAAGATAAATTCATCAAAAACAGTAAGTTGGAAAATCATATGTATTATAATAAATTTATATTTTTTTTACCTCACATATGTGACTCTGTCTCCCTCTCTATTCTTTCTTTGTCTTTATGATTACCTGAAAGCATATTCTCCAAGACTGGTATTGGGATAGCAGAGAAATGAACTGAGTCATTTTATTTTTATTCTTCCATTCCAAACCAATTTTTTAATAATAACCACTTGTTGCTTTTACAGTTTAAAAAATGAAGTACTATTCTGGGCATACCAGTTTAAAAACTTCTATCTAACAAGTAGCACTAAGAGAAAAGCAAAGCCTTCCTCATTGCTCCAGCCACTGATACCTACCATCCCAGATGAAGCTCCTTCATCACAGTTGTTTTATTAGTTCCTGAAAATTTACTACTAAGTTTTTATTACCATTTGGTGGCATATTAGGGTGCCATATGGCAACTGACTAGACATGACTACACTGTGTAAGCCATTTCTATAAATAAAGCCAGTGAAAATTACCTCAAGGGCATCAACAGGTGAATTGGTGAGTCAATCCAAATATAGGAATGTCCCTTTAGTTCCGACAACCATCAGCACTTTCATTCAAAAGTGTGCTGGCCGTGGAATAGCCAAACAGAGAGTACAAGGTAAATCAGTTCCAAAAACTAGCTATAGTGCTGACCAATAAAAATAAGATATAAGAAATGATGCCCAGCTGAGCACAGTGCAAATCACCGGACTTTGCATCGTTAATGAGAAAGTCGACCCAGCACAATCAAGGTCAGGATGACAAAGCAGAAGGAAGAGCAGCATCCATCACTTTATCATTTTCTTCATCAGCACATGAAAACAGGATTAACACTGCAACCCAGCATTGCAAATCCGGATGAATAGGCCTTCAGCAGACACTCTGGAGTGAAACCCACTGGTGGAGGTAGTTCAGAATCTGAACTGCTGGCCTACATTTTGCCTATGCACTCATGCTGTTTTGAGGGAGGAAATATTAATTGACATAGCAGTAGAGAAAGAACTGCACAAGTACTACTGACAGCTCTAAAACACTCAATTTATTTTATCATGGGAAGTTAGAGATAAGCTTGCCGACTTACATTTTTCTCAACTCTGAGGCACGCATTTGGCTTTCCTTAAGACAGCAATGCCACAAATACATTTCAACCCAGAGTTTTTAGAAATGTTTTGTAATCATTCCTTGCTTGTGCTCTGTCAATTCTCACGCTACATAATAATCAGGTAGGGAAAGAAGGGCACTTTTTTTTTTTTTTGAGAAACGAATTTTCTTGCTGGGGTGAATCGGGTAAAAATAAAACCAGGAGAATCATAAATTAACTGTTTGAAAGAGTTTCTTTGGTAATAAAATGGAGTAAGATTTTAATAGGTTGTAGAATGAATGGATTCCAACAATGTGGTAGGCTGAGGTCAGGTGGGAGGGCCCCCCACTTCTGCTCTAAACATCTAGAAACGTTAGATGAAAAGTAGCCACACAATGACAAAAGCTATAAATGCCAAACTAAACTGGATGGGAGAGGAGAAGCAGAAAAAAGGGAAATAGAGGGAGGGAGGGACCCAAAGACAGAGCTTATAATATGCAGAAAGGTCAGGGGCAGAGAGTTTACTTAGAGACTCTACATGCCAGATACAAGGGATCAAAAGACAAATAAGACATGGCCCCACCAACTAAGGAACTTGATTTGGGCTTCAACTTGGGCACCATTCATGGTGATTCAAGTGTGCATGGAGTTAGAGTAAGCAAAACAGAGAAGGAGAAATAGGGAGAGGAAACAAGAAGAGGAAGCTACTCAGTTTCTCCTTCTACAGCCACCTCAAGTCTCACATGTTTTCATCACAGTTTTTAAAAAAACATTTTTGTCAACAAATTAAAAACTCGGAAAAAATGTGATTGGTATCTATGCTGTTACTTTTGAAACCTGTTCTCAGGTTCTTTAAGTCAACCTTTATTTCATAAAAAAGTATAGAGCAGTGAAGCCATCATCACTAATTACCACCAAGAATTTTCAAATATACATTTCCTCCATAATAATTTAGAATTATACTAGCAGTGATGCTTGTTTTGAACTGGTCTCAAGTCATAAAATTGAGCACACTAAAATATCATTTTTATATCACTTATGAATCTTACTTTAAATCATAGGGATATAAACATTTAAATCTCAAAGTTGCTATTAGCTGAAATATAGTTTTCAACTGAATTATAATATTTAAGCTCTCCAACATTACATAGTTTTTTCCCTTTCCTATATATATTGCTGTTACCTATCTACCTGACAGCATTGGTAAACTGTCCCTCTACTGAAAGAATAAACATTTTAATCTACCATGAGTTTTCTACAGTTATATTTAACTTACATTTGGGAATGCTGAATTAGAAAAAATGTAGAGTAGTAAATTTTGGCTATATTTATTCTTCTCTGTTTAAGTTATATAAGGCATTGAAAATTATTATGACATAATTTAAAGACCTACTGGACAACCAAATTCACCTAATGTCATTACTCAGGTTATTTTATATATATATATGATCAGCCAAAGTTTGAGAATGATAGATACATAGGGAAGAGGAAGAGACCATCGCAGACTAGCTAGCCCAGGAATTCTCAGTTTTAGCACTACAAAAATTTTTTTTTTTTTTTTTTTTTTTTTTTTTTTTTTTTTTGAGACGGAGTCTCGCGCTGTGTCACCCAGGCTGGCTGGAGTGCAGTGGCGCGATCTCGGCTCACTGCAAGCTCCGCCTCCCAGGTTCAGGCCATTCTCCTGCCTCAGCCTCCGAGTAGCTGGGACTACAGGCGCCCGCCACCACGCCCGGCTAGTTTTTTGTATTTTTAGTAGAGACGGGGTTTCACCATGTTAGCCAGGATGGTCTCGATCTCCTGACCTCGTGATCCGCCCGCCTCGGCCTCCCAAAGTGCTGGGATTACAGGCTTGAGCCACCGCGCCCGGCCTTACAAAAATTTTAAGTTGATAATTCTTTCTTGTTAGGACCTGTCCTGTGTATTGCAGGATCTTAGCAGTACTGCTGGCCTCTAGCCACTAAATATCAGGAACATTCCCCAGATTATGACAATCAAAAATGCCTCCATATATTGTCAAATATTCTCTGGGAGGCAAAATCACGATTTGTTGAGAACTACCAGCCTGTAGATTTGGAAGCTGAATCCAGAAAGGTTTAGCAATTTATTCAATGTCACAAACCTAGAGTAAGGCATCCCTGGGCATAGAGCTAAATGATCTGAATCTTAGACTGTTCTCTCAACAGTGCCTATTTCTCCCATTAAAACTTCTATTATTATTTGTTTTAATTATTTATCTAGTTTATAATGACAAAGCTTAGAGCTGACTGCTAAAGTATTATTATTGACACTATTTAATATCAGGAGCTATTCTAAGCAGCACTATAACCATCTGATTTAGTAAATAAAGTTGAAGGATAATGGGCCTGAAACCAGCACAAAAAGGGGGCTCTGTTACTTGACCTCAACTTAGCCAACAATCTCCATTCTCTTCATTAAACATAAAGACTGATACCCACAGCTCACCGAGCCTCATAGCTTAAGTTGTCTAATCTTTAGCACAATTGTCCATTTCCCTTCTTCACTTTTTTTAAGTTCTAGGGTTTAACAAGTATTACTTGTGCTCATTTCCAAATCTTTTTATGCCATTCATACTTATGATTATAATTACATAATTTTAATTAAATGCCATGTAAACCAATGAAATGCAAATGTAAAAAGAAAGTTGGTGTTTCTATTTAAAAAATAAGCTAAAAGCTTAGGAAACACTTTATAAAGCTGAGTCATACATTCAAAAATGTTGCTATAGAATAGCAATGTAGTAATAATAATAAGGGAAATCATGAAATACTACATGATTCATTAAAGTTAGATGAATTTTGCACTTAGATTGTTTTCACAAGTGTCTATGTCCTTATAGGTAATGAATTCCAGTCATGCTTATGCAAAAAAGAAAATGTAGAATAAAAAATAATGAATTATTACTTGAAGAAAAATAGCCCCATACCAAAATGTTAGCAAATTAATTTTTGTTTTAGGTTAAAATAAATTGTTCAAGAAACGCAAGTATCATATTGTTTTAACTATTCCTTCATTTAACTATCTTTTTCCATTGACCAACAAAATCAGTCCTAAGCATTTAGAGTAAGAGGGCTTCTTACTGTATACCTGACAATGTTAAGAAAGTTCACAGTATTAAAATCAATGACCAGTTTAGCAGACATAAACATGGAATTCAACAATTGAACAATAAAGATTTCTTCTGTCACTCGTGGCTATAAAGTTTGCCCATCCTTTAGTAAGGAGACATGGTAATTATATTACAGTAAAACCCACATTTTACATATATTACATTTTTTAGATAAATGGCTCAGTTGGCTGTTTAGTAAATCTGCATATAGCTTCATTAGAATACTGCTTTGAATCTTCTCAATTATTTTCTTTTCAATATCTCAAATCATATCCAAACCCAAGAAGACCTAACTAGGCTCTAACCAGGCTAAGCCTAGGCAGGGATTACCCTAGGTTGTGCCTACTGGAAACCAGTTATATTATTCATATACCATAGATACAGCTAGAATATAAACTGCATGCATGTCTGTTTTAACTTTACCAAATAGGCAAGTTTTACAAGTATACCCCGGAGCCAGATAATCAAGCATTTTTTAATCTTTTAACACATATGTTGAAAGGCCTATATAGCATATACTTAAGGAATTATATAAATGCCTAATCACATTACTCATTGAATTTTATATCTTCCCACATTCCTATAAAATAATGACCCAAAGGCAAATTGGTATTTCAAATCTCTGCATTCAAGAAAGCTGTTCCTAAGTCATTACCCACAAGATAAATATCTATGTTTTTTAAATATCTGAAATCAGATGTTCTAATCTCTATCAAAAAAAAATTTACTCAACAACAACTGAATTTAGAGGGCTAAGAACTCTGGACATATACCAAAGAAAGAGAAAACAATTCTCAATTATAAGAAGCTTACAATTGAAAAGGTTAGAAAAGTGAATAGTACTGTAAAAATATACACATCAAAACTTGAAAATAAGTGCAGAAACTTCCTTGCAATGTTTACGGAAGATAAAGTATGGTATAACAATCACAGTACAATGTGCTAGAATCCAAGCCATTCACCTTTATAAATAGCCTTATTTATCAACACCTTTTCCTTTCTCCTTTACCAACAGTTCAAGTCCTACTGACTCTACTTTCTACTATTTCTTAAAATCCACTCACTTCTAACTGTACTGCCACTAACTTATTCTAGTCTAATCTCATGTCTAGTTTACCTCATTTTCAGAATGAATTATTCCCATAGCTTCCTAAATGAGGCATCTATATCCACTCCTTGCCTCTTCCTTAAATATTTCATAATCCTTCCTACCACAGGGCCTTTGTAATATGCTGTTCCCACTGCCTGAAATATTCTTTGACCCACTCTCGACTGATAATGGACCACTCTTCTTTCAGATCTTTCATCAGAGATGCCTTCCCTCCAATTAAATTATGCTTCCACAGTTATTCTCCCATGCCATTTGCCTGTAATTCATAACAGTGATCATAATTTGTAATTACATATTACTCATGTGTTTGCTTCCTTTGTCTATCCCACTGAACTCTAGATTTCATAAGGACAGAGATTGTACCATATGAGTTCAGTACTGTCATTTTAAATAAATTAATGAGTTAATGAAATAATACTATACCATGCATTTAGTACTACAACAGTTATGTATTTTAAATGCTTTGGGAACACAATTTAAAAAATTAAAGAACACAATCAAGAAGAATTAAGAGTTGAGTTTAAGATGTTTTAAAAATTAACTTCATTCTCTTTAAAAGTTTATCAAACTTTACTTCATAGATCCTACCTGACAATCTACAAGATCTGTTTCTGTACACAAGTTGCATAAACGGATAAAAGTATTATTGCTTATTGCAATATTTAAATATGCCGAATTTTTAAGTTATTTATAGTTTTGTGATGGCAAATACTAAATTTTGTCCTCAAAAGACTTTTATGTTGGCTGGAAAAAATACACATACATAAATTCACACACACACACACACACACACACACACACACACGTAACGTTATTTGCTAAATAAAAAATATTATTTATTAACAACAGTATCTAAAATATTATTATTTGAAGGCTGGTAAATCTGAATTGTATTCTAGAGAAAATCAGAATTACCATTTATATACAATCATTTTCATACACTTTCAAAGTATATGAAAACAGGCTTGTACAAATTTATCACCTATGTAATCTAACTAAGAAAGTAAATGGCAGTACGGTAAATGAAATACCATGGGTTTTGCAAAATATTGAATGTTATATGTTACATGCTTATTGTACCTAACAATGACTTTAGATCTCTAGCTAGATCATAGATGTTGTCTATATAGAATATGCATATTTATCTACTCATCAATCAGTGTCAAATATCAAAAATACTTTGAAAGGCAAGTTCCAGGACTTGTCAGTCAATGATTATATCATTACAACAAATACTGGCCATGACAGCTCTGAAAGCTCAGAGAAATAAAGTAACTTGCTGAGAGTCAGGGAGAGATTTAAATTCAGGTTTATCAGATTTTGAGACTATACAGTAATGTCTCCCAGATGGCCAAATGGCAAATAGGTCTTTTTTTTTTTTTTTTTTTTTTTGTCTAATCTCTAAACACAACATTCTTATGTATCCAGAATAGTTAGGTAACTGATAACCATTCCCCCCACCATCACTTAAGCACTTGCTCATGCGCTCTCTCTCTCTCCTTCTCCCCATTCCCTCCAGGCATCCCTCTTGAGTGCATTCCAAAGTTAAAATGACCCCAGAGCATCCACCTGATCCATAATAAAATCTCACATATCTTCATCCCACCAACTTGCAGCCATCTCCCTGCAGCCCCCTCTCCCACTTTGTTCTTAGCGGCAGCTCTCATCACAGCCTTCCACAGGTTCAGGTGAACCTCATGTCCCCAAACTCCCACCAGGGGATAATGTCAAGCTCAATGAGGATTCCTCTCACTTGGTTTAAAGTGAAGATGGAGTACCCTTCTCCCACCCCCACATTCACCAGAGCCCCAATGTCAACCTCATAAATATTAGGAAGTAGACAATAACTAACTCCCATACAACGCTTTGCATGTTCTAAATGGGTAACTGATATGGGGGAACCTATTCTACTATTCTTGGCCATTGGGATCTTAGCCAAAACTGAGATAGACAGAGTCCTGCCTTAACATCTTGTTACATTTATAGCAATAAAAACATATAAGGACTAGAGAAGAACATCAGAGTGGTTTTTTAAAAATAAAAATAGAAGACGCTAGCATTCATGCTTCCATAAAGGATAAAATTCTGGCCCTGCCCCTCTTGTTTTCCTCCATCCTTACTGCTCTCTACAGATTTTGTCATATGAACTTGTAGCCCCTTAAACATTAGAAAAACATAGGAACGTTCATGTAAATGGGTATGATAAATTGTACTGGGGTGATAAAAATGTTCTAAAACTGATTTATGATGATGACTTCACGACTTGGTAAACTTACTATAACTTATTGAATTTTGTACTTGAAATGAGTGAATTATACGATATATAAATTATATCTCAATAATTTGTTTTAAAGTTTGCCTTTACATAAGGCAACACAAAAAAATTCCGGAAACTACAGAGTATATAGTATACACTTTTCAAGAATTAAAGATCTTCCTATTTGGTAGAGGAATCATGGATGCAATCTGTTAGACTTATATTAAAGTATATATAAAGCAGTGGTAAGAACAGGGAGGGGAGTTACAGCTAGAAGCTGACCTAACACTTGAGGTCGATGCAAGAGCTAGAGGACTGATTGAGAGCCATATTACATGCAGTAGATGAGTGGTCTTCAAACATGTTTGCTCATGCATGGCCCAAAGATTCAAAACAAACAAAAAAAAGCTATGTATCCTCTTCTGAAGATCTGCCCCAACTCAGGGAAGTTTTAAGTTGACTTCATCATAAGCTTATAGGATTACAAAGAATATAATTTCTGGCATACACAAACATTGAGGTTTTAAAACACAACTGTCATATCCCACGTTCAACCATTTTTAAGATATCTGACCAATCTCAAGCTCCTTTTTATCAGTTGGAAAATTTATATCGCTAGTTTTTCTCCTTTAACTCATATCCAGCCCACTTCCCCACAGAGTTTCATCCCAATGAAGCATATGTTTATGTTGGAAAGTCTTTTATTGTTCACACTACCATACTTCTCTGCAAAGAAATATTTCCAATTGCTGCTCTGTTTGGTGCCCAGGCTGTTTCTACACCCCTGCACAATGCACTATAGTAAGATTTGAGATGGATAAGAAGGATGCCTTGCTTTGCTAAAATGGAAAAAGAGGGATTGTAAATGGGAAGGTGAGAAATGAGACTGAGCATACAATCCAGACTCTGGGAATTCATTCCCTTCAAACCTTCTGTACTTTGCTAAGTGTTTGGGTTCCCTGCCCCAACAGGACCTATTTAAAGCTGTTGGAGAGGATCACCTATTTGTCTGAGCAATAAAGTGGGTCCAAACAATTTTCTATGCTTAAGCCTGGCTGAGCTGCTTGGTTCTCCCATGCTTCCCTTGGAAATAAAGAGGGCAACCTGCTATTCAGGTAAATGTCTTTGCTAGGCAAGTCAGCTTCCTCATACAGATGCTAACACCAACTTTCATCTGACACTGCTAGGATACCAAGTCTCTCCTTAACTAGCTACACAGAATAGTAGCTACACTGTAGGCCCTTATTTGCTGGAGAGTAATGCCACTTCAAGTTCAATGTTAAAAAAGAATTTTCAAAACCTTATTTGAGATAAACAATACACAGGAAAGATTCCTTAAAGACAAGTAGTCCACCCACTTTTCATATCCCTGGGTCAAACTGACCAGCAGAGAACAGATTCCTAAACAGAACCTTGCTGATTGTTTTTACCAGATTTTGCTTTGAGGCAATGCTATTAACACAAAAGTGTCTTATGAGAATCAGCCTTGCAAAGGTTGATAATTTTCATAACAAAACACAGTGTACTCTTCATGGAGACTCTTGGGAGAAATTCTTGTCTGATGCTGGTGCTAAGAGTATGGTTAAAATCATCCTGAGCAAATTGTTTATCTTTACCCCCACAAGCCTGTTCTTTTCCCTCTGGCTGATTGAAAGCTTAAAGCCTTTAAAGGTGGCCTCTGTATCTCACATGTAGGTCATTCTGACAAGAAATTTAATTGTGTTCCTGCTTTCATTTTGTTCCCACCTCTTCTTTACTTCTGACCTCCTTTTACTTCATATTATTATGTATGTATACACATTATTATGTATAAGGTAATATATATATACACATAAATACATATATACTGGAGTTTATCCTATAATCTCATGCTGCTTCTATATCCAGAAAGGCAACAGAGCTACTTCCCTATAAAATATTGCCTATTTTGTAAAGCTTGGAGTTGTTAATATGCTGAAGACTGTCACATAAAATCAAGTGACCAAGAACACAAGGCACAATCATCAGGGTCTCTAAAGCAATTCAAACCTAAACTAGGTACAGGAGTACTTAATCAACAGAACAACAACAAAGCAATAACAACAAAAAGCAAAACCCAATTCTAGATTTTAATCAACCACCATGTTTTGAGCTCCTACTTTATGCCAGATGCTGAGCTAAGTGTTAATAATTAAAAGGAAAATAAGAATGACTCATGATTCAAAGTGCCTACTACAGTCTGTGGGGGAGAGGAGAGGAATTACACATGTGTGTGTGTGTGTGTACACATATATGTGTGTGTATGTGTATATGTGAGTAGGTATGTGTATATGTGTACACACATGTGGTATATCATTAGCACTACGACATAAGCCTGTATAAGGTTATATAAAACAGGGGCCAGTTAGTGCTAACTATGGGGGCAAGAGGAGAAAAGTTTTACATTGATTACCATGGTTTAGGGGAGTCTATCTTATCCATCACTCTGGCTACAATAATGACTGAAGAGTTGTTTAACTTTGTGACTTATGACGACAACAGCAGGTAAAATTAAGAAAGAATGAACCCACCTAATTACAATGAGGACTGTGCATGGTTTACTGTACAGTTAACTAAAGAATAAGAATCTGTGTCAATCTAGAACCTTTGGTCAGGTATGGCCAAGAGAACAGTGGCTACTCTCATTCAGTTCTGATTTCATCTTATACTGTGGAAATGTATCCAGTCCACAGTGACTAGTGCAGACTGTGGGTATGGTTTCCAACATCAATTTTGCAGGGAAGCTCTGAATCCTTATAAGCAGCCTAAAATCCTTCAAAAGTCAGGGTCTGACAAAAGGGCCACCTGGCTGGGTTCCATAAAAAACTTTTACAAATGTCAGTTTCATTATATAACATCACCTGATTTACAAAAATATACTTATTTGAAACTAACAGCACTGCATCACTCAAGAATATCTTCCAAAGATAACAGAATTAGCCTGACTCAAGTCTCCAGAACATCTTATAACCCTTTGCTAATGGAAAAAAAGTATCTAGGCTTTAGAAAGCCCTTTCTCTTGATTTTAGCTAAAAGCAACTGGATATGTGAGGTAATTTATAATTTTCAGCCGTATTTAATTCAGTGACCCCGTATTCCCAAGATCTATGATCTGTGAGTCCTTTTCTGTGCCCGCCCGCAAATTACTCCTCTCCCATGTCAGTCCGACAAGGATGCCAATTTCTTGTATTTTCAGGGCTTTGTCTACTATTTCCTGAAAATTCTCAGGCTCTGAAATTGCTTAAAGCTAAATTTAGGTGTGGCTTCTATAGATTTTATTGCTCAAGAGTAGACACCATTTACATACTTCTGATTGACCCTATCTAACACATCCTCCCAGAGGCAATTTCAAGAATTCTCTATTAGTCATGTCACACAATCCAGTGTGGCTCACAAGTATACAAATAATAAAAGTTTAGCCTGCAAGAGTTCATGATGGTGCACTCATCATATTGGCCATATGGACTGCTCTTGCTAAAGTGACGCTCCCTGGCTGTTCTTCCCTCATCTCCCTTTAAAATATTGTATGTCTACAGTTAGCAGTTATCTAATCTACACTTGCCCATTTTACTTCCTATGCACACCTTGCTGTAACCTTCCAGTACCAGGATCAAGACAGATCCAGAGTTCTATCACCTCTCACCACCTCCAGAATCACTATCCTGGTCCATCATCACCTCCCTTTCTGGACTTCTGCACCAGCTTTGTAACTGACCTACTTACACCCTGACTCCCTCTATTCTCCACACAGCAGCAGGAGAGATCCTTTTCAAGGCTGCCAGTCAAATCATGCTACTGCTGTATGCGAAATACTGCCCTGGCTCCCCATCTCATTCTGGATAAAATCTAAATACTTAAGCCACCTCCTCCACCACTCTGCTCTAGCCCTTTTGGCCTTCTCTTTATTCCTTAACCATGCCAAGCACAGTCCCTTCTCAGGGCCTCTGCACTGGCTGTTCCCTCTGCTTGGACACCATTTCTCTTTTGGACACCATTTCCCTCTGCTTGGACACCATTTCCCTGACTCATATCCTCCCTCCCTCCCCAGCTCAGGTCCTGATCAAACATCACCTTGCCCAGAGGACTATCCTGATCAGCATACTCCTAACCACCTTCCCTTTCCCTTTCATCCTGCTGCATTCTGCTTCATCATATATCACTGCTTAACATATCAACTTACATATCACCTTATCAGGCTCTTCCCATTTGAATGGGATGTCTTTGGGAGCAGGGAGCATATCTGTCTTGCACACTGCTGCATACCTAGCATCCAGCACAGAGCCTAGCATACACGTGATTCTAATAAATAATTGTTGCATGAATAAATCTTACATAGGGGCTCTCTGTCATTCCTAATGTCACTGTCCTAGTTTAAGAGAAACCAGTCTCTAACTGGGCCCACTGTTATAATCTCCATACTAGTATTCCTGATTTTATACCCATACCCTTCTAATTTGCTCTCCATATGGCTACCAGAGTTATGTAGTCTACAATCTGACCTTTTCTTACTCACAATTTTCTCCAGTGCCTACAGAATATAGTATAACCTCTTGCACATGTCATATAAAGCCTTTTGAGATCTGGTAGCTGCCTACTGGCTAAACCTAATCTCCTAAGCCCCACAGACTGAATAACTTGTAGCTGATTCATGCCCCAGTGCCTTTGCTCTTGATAGTTTCTCTGTCTGGAGAAACCTCCCCTGCTCTGCCCACCTGGCAGCAACTCATGTAAATGTTTTCAGTTCAGATGCTGCTTGCTCAGTAAAGCCTTCTTTGATTGCCCCAGGACAGCTTGAGGCTCTCCCACTCCATGTTCCAACTCTGCCTTGCACCTATTTTCATGAAAGCACATTACCTTGTTTTTGAGACAGAATCTTGCTCTGTCGCCCAGGTTGGAGTGCAGTGGGGTTATCTCTGCTGACTGCAATCTCAGCCTCCTGGGTTCAAGCAATTCTCCTGCCTCAGCCTCCAGAGTAGCTGGGATTACAGGTGCATACCACCAAACCTAGCTAACTTTTGTATTTTTAGTAGAGATGGGATTTGCCATGTTGGCCAGGTGGGTCTGGAACTCCTGGCCTCAAGTGATCCAAATCCACCCGCCTTGGCCTCCCAGAGTGTAAAGCACATTACCTTATATTATTATAATTCTCTGTTTTCATGTCAATCTCTGAGTAAACAGCAAACCTCTCAATGAAAGGGATCATGTCTTATTAGTCTTCATATTTCTAACATTTGGTCTATAGTGTTCATTAAGTGCTTACTGAGCTAATTAATAGTCAAATGAATTAATGTAAGACAATGATATGCAACACTTTGCAAAAGGATCTCAGCAATTGGTGTTTTGAATTTGTGGGTATGAAAAACATTTATTAAGTTCAATTGCAAATTTAAAACAAATACGTTTTTATAGTTAGATCAACAATTCGAAATATAGGGTCAGAAAAGATAAAAGAAAAAATGAATCAATCACATTTACTTATGCAAAGTTTCAATATTTTTCCCCAGGTAATCTACTTCATGGTGTCAAAGAAACACTTCCATTCCTTTTTCACCCCTCAATACTTCTGGAAATATATGAAGACTAAACGAGTACTTATCACAAACCATGTCAAATAATGTTTAAAAAAATACTGTGCCAAGATCTATAGGAAGAATACCTTAAAACATTAACTATGAAGATTCACAAAAGAAGACCTGAATAAATGGGAACATATACCCTGTGTGGGGATAGGTTGGGTCAGTATCATAAAAAATTCTCCCAAATTTTTGCAAACTATACCTTTGGCAAAGGTCTAATATCTAGCTTTCATAAGAAACTTAAACAAATTTACAAGTAAAACACCCCCATTAAAAAGTCGGCAAAGGACATGAGCAGACACTTTTCAAAAGACATACATGTAGCAACAATGATATGAAAAAAGCTCAACATCACTGATCATTAGATAAATGCAAATCAAATGAGACACCATCTCACACCAGTCAGAATGGCTATTATTAAGAAGTCAAAAAATAAAGGATACTGGTGAGGTTGTGGAGAAAAAGGAATGCTAATACACTGTTGATGGGAGTGTAAATTAGTTCAGACATTATGGAAGACAGTGTGGCGATTCCTCAAATACCTAAAGACAGAATTACCATTCAACCCAGCAATCCCATTACTGGGTATATACCCAGAGGAATATAAATCATTCTGCCATAAAGACACAAGCACGTGAATGTTCATTGCAGCACTATTCACAACAGTAAAGATATGAAATCAACCTAAATGCTTATCAATGACAGACTGGCTAAAGAAAATGTGGTACATATACACCATGGAATATTATGCAGCCATAAAAAGGAACAAGATCATGTCCTTTGCAGGGACATGGATGGACATGGATGGAGCTGGAAGCCATCATCCTCAGCAAACTAACGCAGGAACAGAAAACCAAACATCACGTGTTCTCACTTATAAGTGGGAGCTGAATGATGAGAACTCATGGACACACTATGAGGAACAACACACACTGGGGCCTGTCAGGGCAGGGGCGGAGGGAAAGCATCAGGAAGAATAGCTAGTGGATACTGGGCTTAATACCCAGGTGATGGGTTGATCTGTGTCGCAAACCACCCTGGCACATGTTTACCTGTGTAACAAACCCACACTTGTACCCCTGAACTTAAAAGTTAAAAAAAAAAAATCTCCCTAGATTAAGCTATAAATTTAACCCTTATATCCAAAACATGATTGTTTTTTAGAATGAGACAATTTCTAAAGTTTATTCAGAAAAATAAACATGTAAGAAGATTAAAAAAAAAAAAAACCTGGAACAAAGAGTAATAAGGGTGAGGCTAGCCATATCATATATTAAAATTCATAAAACTAGAGTGATTAACACAGTGTGGGACTGCAACAAACTGGAAGTCAAGAAAACGGAGCAGATTCTCCAAAAATAGTTCTAACTAAATAAGGGGATTTCATAGATGATGATGCCCTTCCATGTCACTCCCGCCTTGGCCCAAGTAAAAATCATCTTTCTCAAGAGTCACCAACTAGCCAGCAAGGAAAAGACGCATCGTGCATGAAATGTTTGGAGAGAACTAGGGAGTTGCTGGGGGAAAATAAAATGGAATTTCTATTTCATTACTAATCTAAAATAATTATAAATCAAATAAGTATGATTTTATTTACATAAAAATACAAAAGGAAATTGTGGAAGCATGAGTTTTCAGAGTGGGTTGGGCTTTTCTCATCATTACACAAAACCCAGAAAGTACAAAAGAAACGTGACAACTTTATATAAAAATGTATTATGTCTCAAATACTATAAACAATATCAAAGACAAATGACAAAATAAGGGAAAATATTTGGTAAAAAAAGAATCATAAGGAAATGTGAATTTTCTAGTATATAAAGAGCTCCTGGCCGGGCGCGGTGGCTCACACCTGTAATCCCAGCACTTTGGGAGGCCGAGGCAGGCAGATCACAAGGTCAGCAGTTCAAGACCAGCCTGACCAACATGGTGAAACCCTGTCTCTACTAAAAATACAAAAATTAGCTGGGCATGGTGGTGGGCGCCTGTAATCCCAGCTACTCAGGAGGCTGAGGCAGGAGAATTGCCTGAACCCGGGAGGCGGAGGTTGCAGTGAGCTGAGATCATGTCATTGCACTCCAGCCTGGGCGACAGAGCGAGACTGTCAAAAAAAAAAAAAAAAACAGCTCCTAAAATTAAAAATCAAAACTCAATATTTGAAAGCGGGCCTGCAAAGGGCATGAGCAAAGAGTTAGCTCATAGAAGAAGAAAATACAAAGTAAACACACGAAAAGATGCTCAAATTAAACTATAAGATGCTACTTTTCACCCAGCAGATTAGCAAAGATCAAAATGTTTGCTAGTGGGCATAGGTGTGAGGAAACAGGCATTCTCATTCATTACTGATGGGAGTGTAAACTGGCACACTTCTGTTAATGGTGATTCAGTAAGAGCCATCAGAATTTTTAAACTCACATACCCTGTGACCCAAGCATTCCACTTTTAGAATATTTTCCTACAAACTTACTGGCACCTAACTATTCTTCCTTAGCCTCCTGTCCCTGTTTACACAAATCACACTCTCCTCCAGGAAACTGCAAGCTGTAGCCTGTCTACACTACATACCACCTAAGGAGCCTTCATCCCTAAACCCTCCTGAATGTCAACAGAGAAGAAGAACATTGATCATATTTGCTGTTAGCTTGCTTCTTTTCTCCTCCACTTTACATTTCTCTTTTCCTGCCACAATGTCACTTACTGTGACTAGTGGGTCCTCCTCCCAGGGACTTTGTGGCCACATGGCCCTCCAATTCCACTGTTTAGGTTCTGTGATACAGACTTACAATTTAAGTAAATTCCAAATTATAAAAACTATCTATGAGACTGAATTAAAAATAAAGTGAGACCCCTCCAAAAAGATTTATCCTAAAATCATTAATCACAAACAGGAAGAAGAGATTGCTACAAAGAGAATAAAATACCTAGGAATAGAGCTAGCAAGGGAAGTGAAGGACCTCTTCAGGGAGAACTACAAGCCACTGCTCAAGGAAATAAGAGAGGAAACAAACAAACAGTTAGGAAAATCAATGCTCGTGCTCATGGATAGGAAGAACCAATATTATGAAAATGGCAATACTGCCCAAAGTAAATTACGGATTCAATACTATTCCCATTAAACCACCGTTGACATTCTTCACAAAATTAGAAAAAACTTTTTAAATTCATATGGAACCAAAAAAAAACCCCGAATAGCCAAGACAATCCTAAGCAAAAAGAATAAAACTGGAGGCATCACGCTACCTGACTTCAAACTATACTACAAGGCTACAGTAACCAAAACAGCATGGTACTGGTACAAAAACAGACACACAGACAAATGGAACAGAGTAGATAACTCAGAAATAAGACCACACCCCTACAACCATCCGATCTTTGAAAAAACCTGACAAACAAAAGCAATGGGGAAAGAATACCCTATTAAATAAATCGTGTTGGGAGAACTGACTAGCCATATGCAGAAAATTGAAACTGGACTCCTTCCTTACATCTTATATGAAAATTAACTCAAGATAGATTAAAGACTTAAACGTAAAACCAAAAACTATAAAAACCCTAGAAGAAAACCTAGGCAATACCATTTAGGACACAGGCATGGGCAAAGACTTCATATGAAAATGCCAAAAGCAATTGCAATGAAAGCAAAAACTGACAAATGGGATCTAATTAAACTAAATAACTTCTGAGGAGCAAAAGAAACTATCATCAGAGCAAATAGACAACCTACAGAATGGGAGAAAATTTTTGCAATCTATGATCTGACAAAGTTCTGATCTCCAGAGTCTACAAGGAACTTAAACAAATTTACAAGAAAAAAAAAAAAAAACTCCATTAAAAAGTGGGCAAAGGACATGAACAGACACTTCTCAAAAGAAGACATACATGCAGCCAACAAACAAATGAAAAAAGCTCAGCATCACTGATCATTAGATAAATGCAAATCAAAACCACAATGAAATACCATCTCACACCAGTCAGAAGGGTGATTACTAAAAAGTCAAGAAACAACAGATGCTGGCAAAATTGTGGAGAAAATGGATTGCTTTTACATTGTTGATAGGAGTGTAAATTACTTCAGCCATCGCAGAAGACAGTGTAGCAATTCCTCAAAGACCTAGAACCAGAAATACCATTTGACCCACCAATCCCATTACTGGGTATATACCCAAACAAATATAAATCACCTTATTTTAAAGATACATGCATGCATTTGTTCATTGCAGCACTGTTCACAATAGCAAAGACATGGAACCAACCTAAATGCCCATCAAAGACAGACTGGCTAAAGGAAATGTCGTGTGTATATATATATATATATATATATACACACACCATGGAATGCTATGCAGCCATAAAAAGGAACAAGATCATGTCCTTCTCAAGGAGATGAATGGAGCTGGAAGCCATTATCCTCAGCAAACTAACACAGGAACAGAAAACCAAACACCACGTGTTCTCACTTATAAGTGTGAGCTGAATGATGAGAACACATGGACACACTGTGGGGAACAACACACACTGGGGCCTGTCAGTGGGGGCAGGGAAAGTAACAGGGAGAATAGCTAATGGATGTTGGGCTTAATACCCAGGTGGTGGGTTGATCTGTGCAGCAAACCACCCTGGCACACATTTACCTACGTAACAAATCTGCACATCCTGCACATTACCACAGAACTTAAAAGTTGAAGGAAAAAAAAAAAAAAAGCTCTGCTAAGGGGGAAAATACATATATATATATGAGAACTTCTCTAAACCACTAACACCAGAGAGAAAAATAATGATAATAACAGGTTAACAATTGTTAGATAATGCAATCATCTTGCAGGCACTGTGCTAAGGGCTCTCCATGGACTATTTCACTTATCACTCACGACAACTCTGAGGTAGGGGTTATTAGTTAATCTCATTTTTATAATCGAGGGCAATGATGCCCAAGGAGACCAGCTAACCTGCCCAAGGTCCAAAGGTGAGTAAGTGGCATAGTAAGGATGGGTACAATGTCTGCCCCACAGCCCAGGCACTCCACTGCTAGGAGACATTTTCCTTTAAATCCTAATTATTTTAGAAGCAAGGTAGAAAGTATTGACTAAAGGCTTGCTTGAAGTAAATTGGAACACTGATGCTGAATTAAAGATCCCACAAAATATAGGATGGGAATGTTGGGAAATCCCTAAATATTGATTTTTATCTCAAGGCACCATTTCCACTAACCAGCTCACGCAGATGTTCTACATTGGGCAGACCTTGCTTCTGTAAATGTTGTTTATTCACTGACATTTATCTCACTGGTTTTATCCTCCCTACCTCCCTTCCTCCCAAAGAGAAATTCCTTGCTCAATTTTTGCATGTTCACTTTCTAATCCACTCCCATCTCTTCTCTGAATGAGCTGTGCTCGTGGGTGATCCCACCATTTCTCTGTTCCTGGGGTTGGAGTTCCCTATACTCTAAGCTCCCATCCTCTCAGAACACCTCAAACCGCTCCTCTCAGAGTCAAGTGAGGTAGAGATCCATTTCCATCCCATGTTCCTCTAAATTCTGACAACTTTTCTCATGAGAAAAATACTAATGGGCTTTGATGTCCACAGTACTTTTCTTTAAATCAATTCAAAAACTAAATGCTTCATTATAACTTTTGTTCACAGTACTCCAATTATTTCAAAAGCTGCTTTTATCTAGTAGGGAAAAAAACCCTCAAGATGGTGGTTTATCATAGAATTGTCAGAAAGTAAATATAAAAATAGGCAGCTAAAAACAATGAGTGGAGAGAAGAAAATAACCTAAACATAATGCATAAGTTAAATAACTTTAAAGAGAGCCAAATGTGAAGATAATAGCAGCCAAAGCATTCTTCATTTTTTCCCCTCCATAGCACTTATCACCATCTGATATGCTTCGTATTTGCTAATGTGTTTGTCTGTCTCCTCCTTCCACTCTGACCAGAATGTCAGCTCTGTGAAGGCAGGAAGTTGACTGTTTTGTCCACTATTGTTTCTTGCCCCTGAAACATAGTAAGTGCTCAATAAGTACTTGTGGAGTGAGCAAATGAATGAATAAATGAATGAATGAATGCAGCTTCTTTTCTACCACATCGTCTCTCACTCCACAAGCAAACTTTATTTGCTTTCATGCTCTGGTCAATATATCTAGAGATTTTCCTCCCAATTCTTCAATCTTTTTAGATTAATTTCAAGGTGGAGAGTCATCTGGTCAGATCTACTTCTGAGATGCAGAAAACCTACCAACTTACCATTCCCTAAGAATATGTTCACTCATTCTTTTAGGAAAAAGAAAGGAGGGACAAGGTAAGCAGAAATCAAATATTTTGAGGATGAACTGAATCTATTACAGACAGAATTTTCTAAGCCATTTTTTCACCTACATGAAACAAACTTACTCACACATATCTCACTGGTTCATAAAACAACTGTATTCCTTGTAAATAACACAAAGTTATTTGTCAAAGGAAAAAAATAACTAAAATTTTACAGTAGAAATACAGCACCAAAGACCTGTGGGGTTTCCCACACACTGGACAGTTTGTTAACAGGCACCTCAGTGATCTCAATGCTAAACTCCCTTCAGGTCTAAACTGATTGATTTAAGTTAGACTTCCTGGCTTCGTTTCCTTGTGATGACATTGAATGTCAAAGTGTACCCTCAAGGGCAAAAGGGATGGGTGAGAAAAAAACGTGTTATGCAGTTATGTACTGCGCAACTGCTCTCCTTCCCTGCGGAATACAGACTTTTGATTTAATTAAACCTGAGGAGAGATTCCAAACAAATTTCCATTTGGCATTTTCTAGACCCTATTAACTATCCTCCAACTTTCAAAAATAATAAACAGCATTTAGAGCTTCTGATACCATTCCCGTCTCCCCACGCAAGGTTCCTCATCTTTCCTTGCATTTCCCACCTTCCCCCCACCCCGTCCCCCAGCTCCTGTTCCATCAAAGCCACCTGATTGCTGACACAACCATCATAACTTTAAGTTCCTTCTCAAGCCAGTGCCTCTCTCTAGAATGCCCTTTCTACCCCCTGCCTTATCTGCAAGTATGCAGTCTCTGTTTATAGCAGTCAGCCTCATTACCAGTCATTTACACATGGGACAAACCCTCACTAGTTTGTGGCTTTCTGGAGGACAGGAATTGTGCTTTTTTTAAAAAAAAATCTTTCATTCCTTGGTACCCAATGCAATGCTATGCTTATAGAAGGCACTTAATAAATTTTCATTGTTTACTTTACTGAAACTCATTTGAAAGCAGAAACATTTCCTGGGGTTTTGAATAGAATTTCTAATGGATTACATCAGGATGTCTGCCAATCTCTTTATCCTTCTCAGTATATAATTCATAGTCACATTGGTTTGAAAAATTAAACTCTCCACATACAGCAGTAGCTGCCAATGACAGCACCATAGGTTTTAGATGGTGATTCCCATCTGTTTGTTCAAGGATTATTGGTGCTCTGCTCTACAGTAGTCACTAAACCAAGACTTGAGGTACAGAACATATAGTCCCTGCCATTAAGAAACAAAAAGTGTTTGAGAGAGAGAGACAGAGGCAAGTAGACAAACAGTCTGTAAGATCCTGAGGGATACAGAACAACAGAGATGGTATACCTAGCTCAGCTCTGGGCAAAAGAAGTCAATAAGGATGGCAAGTGTCAAAACACTTTCAAGGGAGATGACATCGAATCTGCTTTGAAAGTGTAGTCTGAAGAGAGAAGAGGAAATAGCATGTGCAAAGGCACTGAGGCAAGTGAGAGCACTGTAAATTTCTGAGTATTGCAAATGGTTTTGGTACTCCTAGAGCATTCCAGGGAACTTCAGAACCAGACATAGAACAAGGAAGCAAGGGCTGTACACTGTTATGGGCCTGATATGCAAGGTCAAGGAGTGTGGTATTTAATCTGTGATTTGTTCCATGGACACTGTGCTATCCAGGCTGTCACTTTAAGATTCCAGGAAACAGGTAAGTTTTATCAAAGACATGAATTGTCATTTCATGAATCACAACAACAGTGCAAACAAGTTTAGCTAATTTGTCTCTTCTGTTCAGTCAGGTCACAAAATCAGAAGCTAAAAATAATGTCTTGGAAAATTGGAAGATATATGTCACAATGACAGCAAAGGTGCCCTTCTATGAAAAGAATTTCTCAATGGAATAACCACAGGGAAAAAACCTGCCCAAGCAAACTATTTTTCAACCAGATTCTTTGAGAAACTGTGAATCAGTAAATAGAACACTGACTGACAATGAAAAGACAACCAACTCCATGAAGTGTAAGTAGACTCTGAACTCCTCAAGAGGAGTGGCCGTGTCTGGCTATCTCACCACTAGATCTCTACTGCTTGACATTAGGGTGGACACAATAGGTGCTCAGTAAGTTAACAGGTAAATGAGTGAATGGATGAAGGAATTAATTCCCTAACATCACCCCCTCTATATAGAAATCAATGATCATTTAAATAGTTTAAGCAAAGGGGGAAAACTACGTATAGTTTTTGTAAAATTCTTTAAATGTTTATAGGAAAAGCAGAATTTCAACATAAAAAATGCATTTCCACACAAGCATAAACAAATTACCATAAACATTTGCTTGATATGACTCACTCTGACTGGTATAGCCACGTAATCTGCATGAAATGAACCCAGAAATAATGGACACCAGTAAGACAGATGCCACAAAGCAGATTTGTGAACCATGAATGGCACAGTGTCAGCTGTGTATCGTGGAAGGGGCCCCACACTGGGAATGGAGCAGGGTTCTGAGTAAATGAATGCACCTTGCACTAAAGTCATCCTGCCCAGGTGCTGTGTGAGTCTCCAGCCCTGGGGAAGTCACATCACTTCCTTAACTTCTATGGAATGAGAGGATAGGTAAGTTGCTCCTTAAGGTCCCTTTTCTTTTTTCTGAGACGGAGTCTTGCTCTGTCACCAGGCTGGAGTGCAGTGGCGCAATCTCAGCTCACTGCAACCTCCACCTCTCAGGTTCAAGTGATTCTCTTACCTCAGCCTCCCGAGTAGCTGGGATTACAAGTGACGCCACCATGCCCAGCTAATTTTTGTATTTTTAGTAAGATGGGGTTTCACCATGTTGGCCAGGATGGTCTCGATGTTTTGACCTCGCTATCCGCCCACCCCAGCCTCCCAAAGTTCTGGGATTACAGGCATGAGCCACTGTGCCTGGCCAAGGTCCCTTTTGATAATCACAAGAGACTTCCCAAAATGTGCCAGGATAAGCAGATAGTCATCATATACATATTTGCCCTGTTCATGAAGGGTACCAAGATCACACTTTTCTGAGTAACTCTGATGTTCATGTCACTGTCACAGTTCTAGGGGCTTTGCAGGGTCAAAGGAAGGTACAGCCTACTCCCTCGAGGAATGTCTAATATGGATCAATTGTCTTAGAAACAAATCATTCATCTAGTAGCAAACAGAAGTGAACTAATACTTCAAAATTTTTAATGGCTGGGTTACAGTCCTCTGAGATTATCTGGTCCAAGCTTCATGTAGCAGATACAGAATTTGAGTCACACAGCCAGTTAGTGGTGGGGGTTGAACTGGAATCCAAGGAGCTTGAAGATATCTCTCTGTGACTGGCTGTGGTCTCTGATGGTCTCCAGACACTCATTCCCTCTCTGACACTCACAAGAGGTCCCCCATGGTGGACCAACAGGAAAGATGTAAGTAACTGAATTCCTACTGTATTACATTATGTCTGCTTTCTATAAGAATGGCTGCTGGCTCACACACACCAAAAGGTCAGTCAGCAGATGCCTAATTAAGGGTTAAAGATTTCTATTAGAGAAAAAGCCCACAAAACCTGTCATTGTGTGTTTTTGCATTTCTTTGCTCTTCAGACTTAAGAGCAAACAGCCTGACTGGAGAATTAAATGCTAAACATAGGAAGAACGTTCCCCTTTCGTCTTGCATTATTTTGGGGCTGTGATTTGGTTCTCCTCCAAAATTCTGCCATCTCCCTCTACCTCCTAAGAAGTATAACTTGCAACATAAACATTTATGACAGTCTGCATAGATTATTATGCTACTGAGGACATGTTTTTTTCCCTGCAAAACTGATCTCGTAACGACAGTCCTAAATGAATTTAGTAGGGAGGCACAGATCAAAAATACAGTATTCAACACAGTTCATGAAGCATTTCTCCTATTTTAAACAATCTTCCTGAGTTGCCAATTGAATTGCAAGTTCCTTTAAAGTAGATCACCAGAGCTGGTGCTAGAAGTAGTTCTGAATCTCTGCTGAAGAACAGTCTTCCCTCTAAGAAGCCTCATGTGGGAGTCACACCTAACTCTTTGTGCTCTGTAAAAGGGGCTCAAAGAGATGGTAAGAGGGATTATATTGGCTTAATAATATTGGGAAAAGCAACATAAAAATTCAGCCAACATCCTAATGATATGGTTCATTCAGTTACCAAAGAAAGGCTGTATCACATAATCAAATGATTTTACTTTATAACACCCATAAACTCCCCCTCTTAACACAAAGACCTTTTAGGCAGTAAACATATCAAGGTTTGAGGGCAGTCCAACCTAGACAGATCCAGAATGTCATTAACTAAAATGCAGAATAGATTCTATTTCTGGTCCTGGTAATCAACTATGGAAAACAGTTTCGATGACAAGAATGCCTGCAGAAGTATGAGGTTATATTTATATTAACAGAAACAATTTCCTCCCTCAGTTACATGATTATAGTTTGAATATTTGGAGTTGGGATACTAAAAGAAAAGCTGTAATCAACTCTTCATTAATTGTCATACACTTTTCACTGTCTGAGTTTGTCTGTGTACATGTAGGCATGTTCACATATACAAAATGGCAAAAGCGAAGAAGAGAGAAAGCAGAAGACAAGAGGATTTTAAAATGGAGACTTGGTTCATAATTTAAGCTGCAAATTTCAAATTAAACCACCACCAAAAGAAATAGCGAAAGCACAGTTTTGATGATAGCTGTAATAAAGAGTGTCAAAAAAAAAAAAAAAGAGTAACTGAATCTACACCAATCTAGGTGCTTCCAGACCCATTTTAAATAACTTCAACTTGCTAAGTCTGCAAGCAAAATCAGTTGCAATGCATAGCAGCAAAATAAATACATAGAAAATGTTGCAGTGACTTCATCACACCAAGAGGCTACAGGCTCCACTCAGTACAGCTTTTACCAATTTTTCCTGCAGTAGTTTTCTATGCTGCTTTCAGAGACCCTGCAAAGGAATTAACATTACACCATGCTGTGAGACAAGGAAATGCTGAAGAATGCAGTCTCCCAATTCAAAGAAATTCTTAAAGGCATTATCTGGAAATGAGGTCTAGGAAGCAGGGAAATCCTTACCAAAAAAAAAAAAAAAAAAAAAAAAGCCAGTTAAAGCAATATCTGAGGAATTTTCCTTCTGTTCTCTAAATGGGCATGCTACAACTATTTTTTTTTAAGTATATACAATTGACACAGGACAAACAACAGTACATTTGTGTACATGCTTGTATATGTGCACATATATATGCACATATATATATAGAGAGAGAATTCTGATTGCATAGGTAAACAATCTGCTTAGCAAAATAAAGGAAACCTAAATAATGTTTTTTCTCAAGGCTAAAGTTGCTACTAATTAAAATGAAATATGTTCTAAATGATTCTGAAATTGCCTGCAATGAGAAATACTGAGTCTATTTCCATGACACCCAAGCTGATTCTAACTCTTTCCATCTTAATGAGTATCTTCAGTTGAGATGCCAGGCACTATATAAAATCCTTTCAATTAGAAAAAGAGAAAAAAAGATTAAGCAAAGTAAGAACACACCATTATGGATGAAAGTAAACAGCTAAACATTAAAGAATGAAAGAGGAAGCAGAGAAGTCTGCCAGTCAAATTACAATACAGTATTGCCACGAACCACAGTCGAGTGTAGGGAAGAGTGGGTATTAGAACAGCTAAGCCAAGCTGATAATATTTTTAAAATTGTTTTGAACTTTTTTTTTTTTTTTTTTGCTGTTAACCTCTATGCTGGTTTTACTCTTGAACAGTGCTAACATGTAAACATCTACAAATTCTTGCTTTTTATTTAAATGGATGCTTTTACACATGCAAGGAACCCTTCACTGAAATAGAAAACAAACAAAAACAGAACAACAAACGCATCTACTTTGGACCCAGAGAAGAGGGTAAAGGCATATGTCTGATGTCATCACCACTATTTTAAGAAAAATCCACATGAACAGTGGACATAAAAGTAGTGAAAATGAGCAAGACAGTTAGGGAACTTTACATTCCAAACTCCCAATCAGCAGGAGGAGAGACCGGAAATTTCACCCCAGGTTTTACCCCCTCACTTATCAAAAAAATCATTGTATTAGTTCAGTATCTTATGAATCAGAGACTGAATTACATTTGGCAAGAACCCTCTCTAGAGTGAAATGGACCAGAATTGGAAAACCTACACAAATAAGATAACCCACCTCCAGTCCAAGACTTGAAAATAACAACATAATTACAACTGTGAAGCTATTCTTTGGAATGATGCTTTGATCAAAATAGTTCGACACACCTGCTACCAAAAAAAAAAAAAATCCCTGTTAAGAGAGACTCCTGCAGTGCACAGGAGTGAAACTACTAAAATGTTCTTGGTTTCCTTTGGGCGTCAAGAAGCCGCCAGTAATAGACTTGAAGTTGTGGTGCTCTTTGCAGCAAACCTCAGGAGACCAGGTGAAAAATTAGAGCACTATTGTAAGAGTAATGCCCTGGAATAAACAATCTGCCACATCCATAGTCTTCGTCAGAAACCTGCTTATGTTCTCCTAGAAAAGTCTAACCATTCTAATAACCTCAAAGTATTTTATCTCCTAGCAGGAGGACAAAACTATGTTGCCAACTCAAAAATGTTCCTGTCATCACTGCCCTACCACTCTCTGAAGAGCCTGCAAAATATGGTTTGCAGAACTGGGTATCCTGAGACTCGGAAGGAAAAGAAGCAATGAGGTCATGCAGTCTACTCCGTCTGCCAGCACAGGATTCCTCCTGCTGAGAATGTTTCTGCCCAAGTTGTAAACCCCACAAGATATAGGGTCATCCTGGACCCACTCGGGCAGGTGCAGAAAGCACAGCTGCCCACAGCAGACTCAACATAACTCACACGTGTGTGCTCATCTTCACCCAGAAAGATGGAAGAGTTTGCTATGTGGTCAGGTCACCCCCGGCCCTTCTGATTCTGAGTGAGTGCCCCCAGCACACTGAGGATTCATCCTGCCCAAATTTGTCAGTCATCCTCCACAGATTCCCTGCACACTGCTGCAGTTTACCATCGTGAACACATTTCCCCGGCTGCTGCTTCAAGGACAAAGACAGAGCACTTATATTCGTATCACAGCAGAAGAGCTCGCGTTTATGGAAAAAAGATAAAAAGACAAACACTCCAGGCAAATGATCCCTGGCATTTTTGAAGCTGGATCATCCCAGACAAGATCCATGAAAACAGAAGAAATGCAGAAGGAAGGTCACTAAGCTTAGCTGGGTAGGGGGGGAACGAACGGTTCAGTTCACTGCAGCAGCAGAGCAGCTCATTCAATGTAAGCACTTACCATAAAAATAGAAAGAGTCAACAGAAGGAGAACGGATCCTTCCTCAATGCCTTGGTGTCTCCGGCAGAAAGAAATCCACTGTGAACCCCCAGGCACCAGTCGGGAGGAGGCCAGCAAAGTGATGACAGGCAATAAAACCACCACACACAAGTCCTTTTCAGCCTCCCCTCGGGCCGTATGCAGTTGTTTGTGCTGTAAAAACCCTGAGAAGTCTGGAACAGGACTCTCCCGAGAGCCAGCCGGAGTGAAAGCAGCCTGGTGGATTTTCACCGCCGTCTCAGAGCATCACGCCCAGGACTGGTCCTCCCCCTCCCCAGGTGCAGGGGAGGCATGGTCGGGGGAGGGTGGGCACTAGGCTGGGCAAGGCAAGAAGAGGGATGGAAAGGAGTCTCTTTAGAGTGGAAGGAACTGCCGGAGAGAACATCAGTATTCCATATCAGTTATTGCCAGCGACCAATCAGCCCAGCCAGGGGGCCGTGTCAGTGTGACAAGAGAGCAGCAGATGACAGCCAGTTCTGAGAGTGGCAGGACAACCCCCTGCCTGGAAGAGAAATTTGGGAAGATTGGTAACTTATCCTCTCCACAGCTGCTGTTAATGTTTGCTTGTATTTAACAAAGATCTAAAGCCCCATAGTTACACTAGCCATGCAGGAAGTTTTTGAGGCATCCCACAGCATCTCTGCAAGAAGCCAGACTTGAAGTCCCCTAAATGATGTCTGATGGCATGTCACAGTCCAGACAGCCCTACTGATGTGCCTCTAAGAGGTCATCATGAGGTACAGTAATGGCGCTTTGGACCTAAGCTTCTTTATGCGCAAAGTGCAGGGTAAGATGAACAGGGACCTGGCTTTCTATTTCAGAAGTGAAAAATTTAAGACAGAGAAGGGTCAAAGGTCTCTCTAGGAATTTGACTGTCAATCTTCATTAGTTTTCTTGTATAATATAGGTATAGAAATACTGTTAGAGGTGAGTTTCTGAAGATAGTTAACATGTCCCTTTTAGAGCTCTTAAATCACCTGTAAGACAAAATATGTGTTTGAGAAAAACAATAATAATAATTCACAACAACACTGAAGATTGAGAAACTCTGACTTACACAAACAGAAGAAGCAAAGGAGCAAATCTCTTGATGACAAATGAAGGATATGTGGAGGGCTCTAAAATTTTCCTATTTCCCTTTTCCCCCATTCTATTTTAATATTGATCTTATAAACTTTGTCCATATCTATTAATTAATTTGTATTTGGTGGTGATGATTACATTATATAGGGATGTAGCTTCTGAAGTTAAATGCCAGTTTACTTGGACTCCACAGTAAAACTTCAGAACTTTTTGTAAGTTGGGGAGATTGTCTTAGGTCACCTTTTTTACTTTTTAATCACTGCAGAAAAGATAACTCCCTTTAACCAGTCAAGAGTTAACAGGAACATACAAATGCCCTTGGGTTTTGTTTTCTGTTTTTTTTGTGAGTTTTTTCTTCAGGTGACTTACATGATATAGAGTTTTTAATTTTAGTTGTCTGTTTTTACCTAGAAGTTGGAATATCATTTGCACATTTTGCTATGATCTCTACCCGCAGGCAAGCTGACTTTGGGGAGCCTGAATACCACAGTTTAAAAGGAAGGGCTGGGCTCCAAGGAAGCAGATAACTCAGCACCAAAATGAGTCACAGCAGAAGGCCATAAAAAATGTTCCACATCAAAGATGAACATAATAAAGTGAAATTTTTTAAACGAAGAAGAAAGAGTAGTTTGCCAGGGAAGTCGTTGTAAATTATATCAGGAAAACCTGGGAGACTTCGAGTCTCAAATGCTGTTTTATTATCCTCCTCAGTTCAACTCAAATCAGCAAACATTTGAAGAATATCAATTATGCATCCGGGCTACAGAGATGAGTCCTTGCTTTCAAGAAGTTTACAGTCTCATGGACAAATTTAAATCTTCTTCTTGAAATTTCAACACTATGATTCTTGCCAAGATAGAAAATGTTCTACTATTTTAATGTTCTTTAGATTAAACCAATCCATGAGGCCGGACTTTAGCCTCAAAGCTCTGAATTAGCCTAGTTAGATGTTTATCATAACCGAAGCCATTCAGGAAATATAAATGCACCAATAATTTGAAATCTAATTAATATATGAGAAGGTTGTTTAACTGAATGTTTGCTTTTATCTGCATTAACAGCTTCTGACACCACAAAAGCATGGGCAGCATATCAAAGAATATACTTATTAAGGGAATATTATTTAAAGCTCCTAAATGAATTGAGATTAATACTGTTGATGAAACGGGTTCATACCTTGAATACATAGGGTTACAATGATGCATGAAAAGGATAATACTGCAGAAATACAAATTATCTAGTGGATTAAGTAACTGCACATCTGTATGACAATTGATCAATAAAAATAGGTATTCCAGTTATTAACTCAAATGCCATTAATTTTTAGTTTGGTCTCTTTATTCCTCTCTACTCAAAAAAAATGACAGAAAATGCCTCCCATTTCAGATAGCAACAACATTAATTTTTGTAATGTACATATTGTTTATACAAATCAATTTAACTTGGGATGATATCAGCAATTGTGTCTTGCTCACTGGTGTAGAACTGGTGTAGTACTTAATATATAATAGGTTCTCAATCAGTATTTGTTGAATAGCCATTTGAATGGCCAAAAGAATCTGGCCAAAAGAATCTGGCTAAAATTCTACAACAGCATGATTTAACGCCTTTTTCCTGACTACAACATAAACTGAATTATGTATCTATATCTGCCACTTATTTGAAAAGAAAAAAGATAGCTTTTTCAGGAACTTTGTTTCACAGAAGCTTGTTGACAGGGCTTTGTAAAGGCTAAAAGACAAGGATTCTTCAAGCTCAGTCTTTCAACATCAGGGTAGACACAGTTCATGGGAAGTGGATTCCACCTTCTGTAACTAGCCCAAGGATAAAAAGTGAAAACATACCTATTTTCCAGACCACCAAGAGGGTAATTGGCCACATAATTCCATTTTTGGCATCAGAATCTTTTAATGGAGGTATGAGAATTGGGACTTTTAAATAACTTTCTGCCAATTAATGGTTTCGAAAACTAAATTATAATCTGCATAAGGGAAAGTCTGTGTCTCTTCCATCTAACTTTTGAAAGCCAGTGTCTAAAATAACTAAACCCCACCGTGTACCAGAGTTGACTCCAATGGCTCCACCTATCTTTCCGGGCCTTTGCAGCACCCATAGTGTAAGTATTATGTACACTGGGGCGCCTGGAGCTTGGCGAGGCTGAAAGCGCTCACCCCAGTGGCAAAGACAGTGTAGGAACAACTAGAATAGCCTCAGAGCTTCCTTTTATATGGAGACATTGATTTGAACATAGGAGGGGGTCCCCCAAGAATACTTTTAGATTAAATGTATAAGACTTAGGGGACCCTTCCCACCATGTTACATGAATTTGGATGAGGTGGGAATGACACAAGTTCAAGCTAAAGCAGAAACTCTTTTACCTCAGAGATTAAATGTAAACCTTTAATGAATTTTTGAATTTGGAATTCAAAAAATGAATTCCTAATGCTTACAAATTAAAGAGAAAATAATTTGTATTTGTTGATTTATGTTTCTCAACTCTGACCCTACAATTACTTTTTTTTTTTTTTTTCCTGAGACAGAGTCTCACTCTGTCATCCAGGTTGGAGTGCAGTAGTGTGATCTCAGTTCACTGCAACCTCTGCCTCCCGGGTTTAAGCTAGTCTCCTGCCTCAGCCTCTCAAGTAGCTGGGACCACAGGTGCACATCACCACACCCAGTGGGACCACAGCTGCATGCCACCACGCCTGGCTAATTTTCTGTATTTTAGTAGAGACAGGGTTTCACCGTGCTGCCCAGGCTAGTTTTGAACTTCTGAGCTCAGGCAATCCGCCTGCCTCAGCCTCCCAAAGTGCTAGGATTACAGGCATGAACCACCGCACCCAGCCTCCAATTACATTTTAAGGCCAAGAGGAGTAGTCCTTAATTACCAGAATAATACTATAGAGGGAAAGAATATTCTAGAAAAGTATAGGACACACACACATTAAAGTATGGTCCCTTACTACATTCTAAAATCCTAATTATCCTTCAGCATTCAGCAGGAGACCTGAAATGGAGAGAGGATAGGTTGAACTGCTAATGTTTCCCTATCAGAGGTCACTGGCTGGGAATAATTTCCCCAAAGTGCTTAGTAGGTGGGCTTTCAAGTAGCAACAACCATTCCAAATAGCAGGTATCTGCAGCACATAGATATAATCAGAGTATCCAAGTCTTCAAAAATTTGTTTGCACAGTCAGCATTCCTTAGCCCGAAGAATCCTATGGGATCATCAAAATCAAATCATACAGAAAGAATCCATAAGATCACAGACCTATAATTTTTTCTTTTTTTTCTGAAGATAGAAAAATAAATCAGTGGCTGACTTAAATAGTCAGGGAGAATTAGGCTGAGTCTGGTGAAGCCAAAATAAGAAGTATGTGTGTGTGCACCAATGTTAGAAAATTAGCGTGTGCATTTAAAATCCAACTAGACTGTCTCCACATCCAATCAGTCCTTAAATCTTGCCAATGTTACCTCTATACTTCTCCTCAACACAGAATTAGGGGCTGCAACCAATTCTTTCTCCTAAACTATTATAATGGCTTCTAAACTCTCCTTGGTTCCAATCCGACCTACCTTAGCCATTGGCATTTTCTTTCTAAAATACAACAAACATAATCATGCCATTCCCTTGCCAACAGGTCTGGGATGATCAGGCCAAATACAGTATTTGACATTCAAAGCCCTCTGCAATTTGACTTCAGTCTACATTTCCAGCATAATTTCTCACCATTACTTCCTATATGTCTCATGTCCTGGTTACACCTGTTGCTATGCCCCACAGACACTGTATTCTTCGATTGCCATAATCCTTTTTTCCTAGAATAACCTTCCTGCTTCTCTCCCTGGAGAATCCCTCCCCACCACTACCATTCATCCTTCAAGGCCCAGTTCAATGTCATCTTCATGGTGAGTCCATCCTCAAATTCCCCAAAGTGACTTACTTAATCGCTTCTTCCTCTGTGTTTCCACAGTGTTTTTTCTAGTCTTTTTATCAAATACTAATAGTAGATAACACTGTGCTAAATTAGTACCTTTTAACCTATTTAAGTGGGATCCTTTGATATTTCCTGTGTCTGACACACAATAGGAGCTCAATAAGTACACGAAGAATGATCTATCTTTCATGCCTACAAGCTTATGAACCATATACATCTCCTCCTTCAACCAGGAGTTTCTACAGTTTAAGGAAAGAGCGCTGGATTAGAATCACAACAGCCAAGTCCCAGCTCTGTGGCCTGTGTCACCTCAGGCAATCTCTTAACCTAAATGAGAAGCATAAAACTTGTCCTGCTTATCTTTGAGACCTTTTCTGAGCTAGAAATGAGGTGCTGTATGATAAAGAACTTTACAAACTATAAAAGGGTATGTTAGTAGGCATAGTTATTGTCACTGTTGTCATCATTGTTTTCTAATTGTTATTGTTGCTAATATCCCAAAAAAGCCATTGCAAATTTTGTTAAGATAGGTATTCTATGCAAGCATCCTAGGAGGCCAGTGACTCAGCGCTTATATCATTCCAAGTGCCTTGCTTCAGTCCTGCTGGTCTGCAGTTAGAATGAGGTGGAAAGGGTGGAGTTGGAAGGCCATGACTCTCCCTCACTCTATTACTTCCTAGCTATGTAGACCTGGTCTCTGAGACCGAGTTCCCTCATCTAGGAAATGGGAATAACAATGCCTACCTGATACAGTATGAGATGGGGTATATATATTTATATACGGTATACATACATCCATTATGAGTCTCTAATAAGCATTCCATGAGTGGTGGGGAGAAGGTAGCCATTTCTCTGCAACTCTGGCACATCTACATGCCCTAATCACTGTCCTCCTGTTTCTTGAACTCACTAAGCTCATTCCCACCCCAGGGTCTGCATATCAGTTTCTTTTGCTTGGAACCCTTTTTCCTTAGATCCTGGAATGGCTTCTCATCAGAAAGGCTTCCCTGACTCCCCACCTCAACCATTTTCCAGCTCATTACTCTCTTTGTTTTTCTCATAACATTTATCTCTATCTGTAACCACTGTATTTGATTGCTTGTTTAATGTCTATCCTGTACACTATCAGGTATGCTCCACTCAGGCAAGGACTGTTTCTTCTATGCTCCTCACTGAGCCCTCAGAGCCTAAAAAGTGTCCAGAACATAATACACACTCAATATATACTCAAGATGGATTTCTTTAATATTTACAGCATGACCAATGTTTATGCAACTGTTCCCATGTTCTCTACATCTGTACAAAATTCCAACTATCTTTGACTATTGAGTAGGAATGAAATCAAGGAGATCATTTAGTATGGAGCTCAGGGTAGTACAACAATGTTCAAGTTTATACAGATATTTAATAATGTGTAACACCCATTACAAACATTAAAATGCTATCCAGTGACAGGAAAACCTACAAATAATATGCCAACTCTTGCGCCCTACAGAGACAGGAATGACCAAGAATGGCAAGCTGATCCTCACCTCTATAACCGGAACTAAGGTACTGAGCAAAAATGTTAAACTGCATTTATTCAATAAATCAGGAAGTTCAATGGATCCCATTTCACATTTTTCTTCTCTTATTTTATGGTAAAATTGATCTGGTCCAAGTCTATCCTGGGAAGACTTGATCCCTGAATCATCAACTAGAACAAATGATTTCAGGCAGCCCAGAAATCTAGGCAACTTTTCTTTCCTCCCAGGGAGCTGTCTCAAAGGTGAGATACACAAAATCCTCCCAAGCCTGACCACATCATCCCTGTTTTCTGATTGGCCTAGCCTTAGAGGAGGCCTAATGAATAAATAACCATGGCAATCAGGGATAAAGTATGAAGGTTATTTTCTAATGGTCATTTCAATTAGAGCATTTTCAATTAGCAACAGCATGTCAATCTACCAAATAGGCATACGAATGTATTTGTCATCAGCATGAAACAGGTAGCTTTGTTTTTTAAAGGAATAAACGCCCTAGACTCAATACCAAACCCAAGCTTTTTTTCCTCCAAGCTTGCACTTCCTCTGACTTTCCATTTTTCCATCTAAATGCATCGCTATCTACTCTGTGGCCCAAAGAAAATGACATTTATCAAACTCCTACATGGATGACTGTTTTGGTCACATTACAGGGCAGCTAGAAATCTCAGTGCCATCCTCACTTTAACCCATGTTGTCCATATCACCTCCTGAACATTTCTTTCTTCTTTCTGTCCTCACTGTGCTGTCATTGCCCCAATCTAGCTATCAATTTTCCCCAGAGTGAATGTCATAGTCTCAGAAGCAGCCTCCCTGCCTTGAGCCTCACTCAGGCCAACCCGGAGGATTTTTAAATGAAGATGCCATCGCGCCTTCTCCAACAGAAAACTCTCTTCTGCTTCTTACTGTGTGCAGGACGGAACCAGTCACAAGCCCCATGACTGCTTTCCTACCTTTCTTCTTGCCATCACTCCCCACTTGCATCCTCTCATTCATTTACATCTTCATATTCAGAGCTTCAGAACTCACCAAGTTGTTGAAAACTTCAGGGTCCTGGCACAGGCCTTTTCCAATGCTCAGAATTACTTTTCCCTGCCCTCCTCCTGTGAACACTTATTTATTCTCCAAGGACCACCCAAGCATCTTTCTCCTCTTCAAAGCATTTCTTGACACTCCATCTCCCTGTCCCCAGTGGAGAAACCCATCTCCAAGTTTTGGCATCGGTCGCACAGTAGCATAACTGTCTTACTATGTGTTTCCTTCAGAGAAGTCCCCATCCTGAGTTACATTCATCTTTGTATCCCAAGAGATAAACTCTCCCTGGAGACACTCAAATACATGATTATAAAAAGACTGGACCACTCTGGATGTCTGGCTCTCTTACTAGACTATATGTTTCCTGAGGGATGGAAGAATATTTTTACCTATCTTTCCAACCTCTCGGCTTATTATGATGCCTGATACATATGGATCCTCAGTGTATATCTGTAGAATTATTTAGAGTATGATTGGCTAAAAAGAAAAAAATCTTCAGTACAAAGAATTTTAAAAATCCCTCTGAACTGATTTCTAATTAGCTCATTTATTAAAATTTAAATCTAAAATGTCTCCTTCTCCTTGAGATTGTAAAACACCACAGGCATTAATTTACTCCACAAAGATTCATCCTCTGAAATCCTTGGCTTTTAATGCTAACCCAAGTAATTGAGGCAGCTTGGGGATAGTAAAGCATTCCAAACATACTTTCTAGTTGGAATTGCCTGGCAGAGAAATAGGTACTGATTTTTTCAGGCAGAAGAGGCTTATTGGAGAGATTTCACCAGTGTTCAAGTTTGGAGGGGAAAAAGCCCTGTCCTCCTGAGCACAAAATTTCAGCATAGAGACTGGGGCTATACCAATGGGCTGCTGATGTTCCTTGGTGACCCAGTGCCCTGCCCCAATGCACAGGTACCATTCCAAGAACAGGTGTGGCTTGAAGAAGTAGGGCAAGACTGGGGCTTACAATGGACCCTCCACACCAGCCTGAGGATTATTTAATTCCTCTCCCTCTTTCCCTACCTCACAGGAATTTAGATATAGTACATCCGAAGAAGTGGAATAAATTAAATGCCCCTGCTCATAACTGCAATAACCATCAGCACCTAAAAAACTACACTCCCCTTGGTCAGGTTAAATTCAAGCAAGCAAGAAGGCCCTTGTAGGCAATTGCAGGGACCCAGTCAGCTTTCCCCTTTCCTTCAGTGTTGCTGATCCATAAGCAGAAAATTAAGAATGAACTCTAATATCAGTGCTACAGGAGTGATAAGCTAGTCTGCCATTGCTATAGAATTTCCCCTCCTTTCTTGCAACCAATTTCAAGTTCTATTACTTGAGCTGAGAGGAGAAAGTAGAATGAGCATTTTAAAGGACTGTGACATGCTCATATTTTGGTAAAATAAAACTAGGCCATCCACTGAACATTCTACACCTTTATAGGGATGAATTTTTCCTTTTATAAATTTTTAAGAAGTCCTTTGAACCTCTAACAAAAATAAATCTGCGTTGCTGGAAGGAATGCAAAACAGTACAGCCACTTTGGAAGACACTGGCAGTTTCTTATAAAACTAAACATACTCTTACCTTATGATCCAGCAATCATACTCCTTGGTATTTTCCCAAACGAGCTGAAAACTTATGCCCACGTAAAAACCTGCACATGAATGTTTATAGCAGCTTTATTCATAATTGCCAAAACTTGGAAGCAACCGAGATGTCCTTCTGAAGAGGAATGGAAAATAAAACTGTGGTATGTCCAGACAATGGAATATTATTCAGCACTAAAATAAAATGAGCTAACAAGCCATGAAAAACATGAGGGAATCTTAAATGCATATTACTAAGTGTAAGAAGCCAATCTGAGAAGGCTACATATGATATGATCCCAACTCTGTAACAGTCTAGAAAAGGCAAAATTAGGAAAACAGTACAAATATCAGTGGTTGCCAAGGAGGAAGGAGGGATGAATAGGCAGAGCACAGGAGATTTTTAGGGCAGTGAAACTACTCTGCATGAAACCATGATGGTAGATGCATGTCTTTATAAATTTGTCCAAACCCATAGAATATACCACACCAAGAGTGAGCCTAAGGTAAACGATGGACTTTGGGTGATAATAATGTGTCCATGTAAGTTAATTGGTTGTAACAAACATATCAGTCTGATGGGGGATGTTGGTAGTGGGGGGGCGCTATGCATGTGTGGGAGGCAGAGGGTGTGTGGGAAATCTCTGTACATTCATCTCAATTATGCTGTAAACCTAGAAAATAAAGTCTATTTAAATACAACAAAACTGAATTTCCCTGAAGACTAGGTAGCTTTTTTACTAATTTCAGTTGTCTTATGAAGTAGATACCTCTAGAAAACAAGGATTTTGTTTAAAAAGAGAAAGAGAGAGAGAAAAGAAGAAGAAAGAAAAGATGAAAAGAAATAGTGAGAGGATTCCCCACACCCCACATAAAACAAAGTGAAGTTCTAAGGAATCCACTGGGGCAAGCACACAGACAAATGGCATAGCCCTGCTTTTACAGCACTGAATCCAAACATGAATGTTAGGGGAATGGAATATTCCTGTAATACACTTTCCCTGGTCGAGGCCTAACAAACCAGAACACTGGGAACACATTGTGAATTCCACTGAAAAATTAAAAAGTAACCTATAAACAAGAATTCTTCCTTTTTCCTTCGGAGGATCCTCCCCTTTTAGATTTATTTTGTATTTCTGCCTAGGGCCAAAACAGGAACTATGTTAGCAGAGGAAAATAACTGCATGTGGGGCTCTACGCAAGAGTAAAAACAAAAGAGAATCAGCTACAAAAGATTTAACTACATCTATAAATTATTGACTCTCAACTGCAATTACAACAATATGAGAGAGAAAAATGAGTATCCTTAGAAGAGAACTGCAGTTGCTTTGCCTGGAGAAGAGGAAAAGGAAGTAGTGAATAAAGCTCAAGGTGAGGGTGGAGGGAGAGTACCACATCAATGAAGGAAACAGTCACTGTGTTCCAGAAGGGGACAAGGGGTGTTCCAGGGGGGTTTAGAAGATCCCCACAAGAGGGAAGATTTGGTTGGGACTTAGACAAAGAGTAGGAGGATTCTGGCAGGTAGAAGAAGTTAGTACAGGCCAGGAAGGGCATTCCTACTAACATTATGGTCAGAAGGTAAGAGAGAATTGGGTCAGGAGTGGATTTCGTTGTTCATTAATGTATTCAACAAGTATCTGTTTAGCAACTGCTAGTGACAGAAGCAGATGGCGGAAGACAAGGGGTTAAGCAAAATACAACAGTGAAAAAGCACACACGGCTTTGAACATTAGATTGCATTTGCCGTAGGCAGCAGAGAGCCTGGTGGGATGGAGGCCATGGAGTGCATTCTTCCACACTACACTCCATGGCCTCCACTAATTAGGTTAGGTCCCACCAATTAGTTGCACTTACCTGAGATCTGGAAGGTGGAAATGAGAGGGAGACCATCTTCCTGATCTTTATGGACAGTTTTCTACTTTGACAAGTAAGATCACAGAGATGTGAGGTTTTTCTGCAGCAACATCCAGGGTCCATCATCATTCTGAAGTGAAGAAAGGCAGTTGTGGGCTAGTAATATCATTGCCTTCCTGATCCAAGAACAGCAGACAGAGCTGGAAGTTCCTGACCTCCAGACTTACAGTAGAGACCTTAGAGGCAGATCCTTAGCACATGGTTCCTGTGCCTGCTCATCTAGCCACCCTTTGATTTTATAACCCCATACCCCACATTAAATCCTTTCCTGATTAAATGCCTAGAGTGCCTTCTCTTTCCTATACTGAATCCTGACTGGTATAACCAATAAGGATTTTTAACAAGGGAAATAAATGATCAGATTTGTGCATCAGGAAGTGATCTTGACAGCTTCTTAGAAGACAAATTAGAAAGGAGATGGATTGACTAGGGACAGATTTGGGAAGGTCTTATGAATGTCCAGCCAAAATGAGGCACCTGGAATACTTGGATTGAATGAAACAGTTATGGTGGGAATGAAAAAGAAGGGATGGAAACAAGGTATTTCATAAATTGAACATAAGATCTATTGAAAATGGTGTGGGTAGGAATAGGAGAAGAAATATAAACTTGGCCATTGCCTCATTCCAACTCTGCTGGGGATCCTCTGAAGTGCCCCCACTGCAGTCTGTCCTCCTACCATCAGCACCCACCACACTTCCTCAATCAGACCGCCTTTGTCATACTTCTCATTGTACAGTAGGTGCAAAGCACACTGGATGGCCCATAATAGGGTGCTCAAGACACAGTGGTTGGGTAGATAGAAACCTATAAACAAGAATTCTTAAATAGAAGACGGACGGACGGACGGAAGGAAGGAAGGAAGGAAGGAAGGAAGGAAGGGAGGGAGGAAGGAAGGAAAGAAGGGAGGGAGGGAGGAAGGGAGGGAGCCTCCAACCTTGGAGCCACTGTGAGGATTCAGATTCTGCTAACAATGAAAGTAATCACAGGCTGAGTATTGCTTGAATTACGTTGAGCATTGGATTAATGAAGCATCCAAGTGAAGAAAATTAGCACCTGGTAGAAATACGTGTCTGGAAGTTGGGAAATACATGAGCTTGACACAAATTTTGGAGTTAATACACAGAATGAAAGCTGACTGCTTTATGGGAAAGAGAAAGCCTCAGTACACTTTGGATAATACCCTTAGTATTACAGACTACAAAGGGAAGGAAGTCTATAAAATATCAATTACCATATCTACACACTGATTGTCCTTTTAACCCTTACAGCAACTTACAAGTGAGGTATTATTATGCCCATGTTCCAGATGAGGAAATTGAAGCTCAGCAAAGTTCAGCATTGCCGAAGGTCACATAGCTGGTGATGAAAAAGCAGAGATTCAACCCTAGGTCTGCCTGACTCTAAAACCTATGCTCTTCATTCTGCCTTCATGAAAAAAGAAGGTAGAGAAAGTGACTAAGGACTGGCCAGAGGAGAAAGAAGAGAAGCAGAGAAATGCAATGATGCAGAAGTCAAATAAGTAGACCCAAAATAATGAGAGCAGACTAGGAAATGCCAAGAGGAATTCATGGTTTTTAACCACAATCAGGTGATCTTAGATAGGGCCAAGTAGGAAGAAAGTACAGAAGCAAAACGTAAGGAGAGAAAGAATAGGTACTTTCTATGGGCCACATTCAAAAACTTGTATGGTCATTGGAAGGATAGAGATCAGATTATTTTAAGAGGGAGAAACAAAGTCAAGCATGAGTTTCTTTAACATCAGCAAGTTGTGAGATGCATATGGGTCACAGAAATAGTGAAGAGTGGAGATCAGAGATGTAGGAAGCAAAGGCAATGAATAAGAAAGGTCCCCAGGAGATAGTGAGAAGTATTGACCCAGCTTTTGAGAAAGGAGAAAGACAGACTAATGATAAGATTAAGTTGCGGTCCTGAACCTGATGTCCACAAAGGAAGTGATGAAAAGCTGATGAACAGTTTCCAGATTGCCAGTGAGACTCACAGAAATTATGTATTTGCCTCTGATCAAGTTGCACACAAACAGAAACCAGTTATTTCCTTTTGACTGAAATTATATGAACCCATTTGTAGTACTGATTATCTCATGCTGATAAGAAGCTCTGATAGACAGCTGAATTTGTCTTTGGTTAACCAGAAGAAAGTGATCACAAATTAAACATCATTAATTAAATGCCATCTTTTTTATTAGTCTTCAAAAACATGCATCCATGGCAGGGGATAATGAAAGGAGCCCTATGTAGCAAAACAGTTATTAACTGTCATTAGAACTAAAGGTCATTTCTCCAGAGCTATAGAAATACGCAATACAGTAAGACATTATTTAAATGTTGTGGCCAAAAAACAGAAACAGAATACAATCAAGCAGTAAACAGATTAATTAAATCCAACCTAGTAGGGAAGCAAGCTGGGTGGATGATTCCAGACTTAAATCAGACTAGACACGGTATAACCAGAATCCAAAGCAGGGGGATTATAGGACTATTGTATGGGTACATGTGTATATGGACACCTCACTGATACAGCATGTAAGGAAGAAGGGTCTATACATCCCTTGTAATTGTAAGAAAAATCTGCCTGGATACCTGCAGCCTGCAGCCTCAAGAACCAGCAAAACAGCTCTGTGGTTGATGGTGGAAATGCTTCCCCTACAGTGAGTAAATATCTCCTGAGCCAGGGAGCACTCCAGTAATGTTATAAATAAAATCTTTCTTATCGATATTTTAACGTTTGATATTTAAAGTGTTTATAACATTTAAGAGAGTTTGGCACAGTAGAGTATCTAATAAATGAGCATTGTGACTCTCACGTAAATTGGGTAGCTGAGACTTGTGAGTTCAAGTTAAAAGCTATGACAGAATTTTGCTAAATTTGTTACGAAATTGGAATGTTTAGGAGAATCTAAGTTTCACTGTGTTCATACATTTAATTTACCAGATTTATAAGAATTAGATTTTGTTTGCTAGGCAGGCAAATGGAGTTTAAAAAACAGAATATTAAAATTATTAATACCTTAAAATAATTAGGATAATTTTATTAAATAAATGAAGCCAAACAATGACCAACTGATTCCTTGTGACTATTAACACTTAAACATTTAAAATTGAGGCTGGGCACAGTGGCCCACACCTGTAATCCCAGCGTTTTGGGAGGCCAAGGTGAGAGGACTGCTTGAAGCCAGGAGTTCAAGACCAGCCTGGGCAACATAGGGATGAGGTAGGAGATCAGCAGGACTGGTTTTCCAAGCCTCAGTCAGGACTCTATTGATCAAAACAGGATGTAGCAAAGAAATGGGCCAAAACCAGGATGGCAACAGAAGCAACCTCTAGTTGCCCTCATTGCTCATTATACACCAATTATAACGTATTTAAGACATTCCTGCCAGTGCCATGACCATTTACAAATACCATGGCAATGACCCAGAAGTTACCTTATACAGTTCTGGGAGCTACCTAACCCTTTCCCAGACCAGAAAGTTCATAAATAACCTGCCCTTTAATTAGCATATAATTAAAAGTAGGTATAAATACAGCTAGCCAGCAATCCACGAATGCTATTGGCTGCTACTCTGTCTATGAGATAGCCCTGCTCTGTCCGTGAGCAGCCATTTAGCTGTACCCCATTGCTCTGGTAAACTTGCCTTCTTTCACTGTCAGCTTGCTCTTGAATTCTTTCCTGAGTGAAGCTAAGAAATCTCCTGAGCTAAGCCCCAATTTGGGGGTTTTCCTACATTAGTGAGACCTCAGCTCTGTAAGAAATTCTAAAATTAGCTAGGCGTGGTATCATGCTTCTGCTACTTGGGGGAGGCTAAGGCAGGAGGATTGCATTAGCCCAGGATTTCGAGGCTCCAGTGAGTTACAATTGTGTCACTGCACTCCAACCTGGATAAGAGGGTAACACCCTGTCTTAAACAAATTGAAAATTGGAAAATAAGGTTTGTAAGTTAAAAGCTTTAAGAAAAACTAGGTTTTTGAATTTGTAACATTAATGAAATAAATATTAATTTTTTAATGGCTGGGAAATACAAAGTATTTTGAGAGCACAAAAGTCCTATCAAGGATACCAAACAATTCACAATGACATTGATCACTGATATAAAGTGACAATATCTACAGCCTACGTAGCAAGCACCTACTATGTGTCACCAACTGGGGGTACAGATATGAAGGGACAGCATGGTGGAGAAGACAGAACAGAGAAGCAACGGCAACAATGTGTCTGAGAAAAATACCTTAAAGGAGGAAAGGCTAGCATGTTGGGGGAGTTTGGCAGGCCAACCTACATTTGAGGGGTAGAGAAGGTTCTCCTGGAGAGAGTCACACAGTGTGACTGGGGAGCCACCTAGAACAGTGGCTGGCAAAGGTGTCAACTGAGGCAAACAGATCATCTATAAAGAGATAAAAGAGGTGGTTTTAAGGGCTCAATAATCGGGGTCTGAAACCACTGCCATGGTGGAATCAATAAGAATAAAAAAGAAATTGCCAAGAAGCAAAGCTGCATCTCATGCTTCTGAGATTTTCTCCACCTACACAGTTCCTTCACTGGCTGCAAGCTCATTGTTATGCCAATAGCAGCATTCGGTTGAATGCCCAGTATGAACTAGGAAGAATCTGGAATCAAACTAGAAGCAGCTGGAATCAACCTACTACAGAGGAGAGCTTCAGGTTGTCACTAAAGAGATTTCATAAACTCTGTGACTATGAAACCCCAATGGCACTTTAGAGAGGCATAGTCCTGTGTTCTCAATCCTGGTTACACTTCAAAAAATACTAAGCCCCACCCCAGATCTACTGCATCACACTTTCTGGGGGTTGGAGGCCCAGAGGCCCAGGAATATATGTATATGTGCATTTGTTTTGTTATGGTTTTTAGGGGTTTCTTTGGGTTTTTTTGTTTGTTTGTTTGTTTTTGGTTTTGGTCATAGTAGTAGTAATGCATGCTCACTGTTAAACAAAAATCTCAAACACAAGTACACAAAGGAGAAAGAGAAATCTCCCTTCTTCATCCTGCCTAATGCCCCAAAGATATATATTCTACAACAGATATGTGTTAGTGAAGCTTCCCAACTAATGGATATATAAATTGATATGTGATAAAAACAACTTTAATACGATGCTAATCGTAGAATCTACATGGTGGGTGTTCACTGCAAAATTCTCTCAACATTTCTGTCTGCTTTAAAACTTTATAATAAATGTTGGCACATCTCCAACTGATTAGGATACATAGCTGTGCTGACAACCACTGGTCTAAGCCACAACCCGAATTTACAAACGAGAGAACTTTGGGCAAGAGAGGTAACATTAACCACCCCAAAGCACAGGTGGAGATCTCAGGAACCCAGATCTTTGGACCTTCTGTCTAGTGTTCTTTCTACCACCCCATACAACCTCCAGCAGCAAGAGACAGCCCTAAACAGATTGGGAAAGGAAGCTTATGGGAGGTGCCTTTGCTGGACTTTATCTGACTGGGATTCTTGTGTTTTGCATCTTCCTGGTAGCAGAATACAACACACTAAATGTTCTGGAACTAGGCTGCCATAATATTTAGTTTTTATATACTTAATTAAATTATACTCGTTTACCTTACTACCTCACATTGCCTTCAAGAGAACTTTAAGATCCCAGAGAAAATTCAAGCATACATTCACCCCCTACTTGTCACAAAAGGTATTTAAGTCCATTGAAACTCTTTCTACGGCAAAGAGAAAGGAAAATGATGTTTTCAAAAATTTTAAGCATTATGGGCCGGGCGCAGTGGCTCATGCCTGTAATCCCAGCACTTTGGGAGGCCAAGGCGGGCAGATCACAAGGTCAGGAGACCGAGACCATCCTGGCTAACACAGTGAAACCCCGTCTCTACTAAAAATACAAAAAATTAGCCAGGCGTGGTGGTGGGTGCCTGTAGTCCCAGCAACTCGGAAGGCTGAGGCAGGAGAATGGCGTGAACCTGGGGGGCGGAGCTTGCAGTGAGGCAAGACCGTGCCACTGCACTCCAGCCTGGGCCACAGAGCAAGACGCAGTCTTAAAAAATAAATAAATAAATAAATAATTGTAAGCATTATCTTCTAAAGCAAGAAAGAGTACCAAGCCCATTTAGCTTGTGAGGGACTCTCACGATGTGATGATAGGTAAGAACATTCCTGAACAAAGTGAATATTAAGAGAGCAAATCACAATTGCTGAATAGAAAATATTAATATGAGTAAAAGGTTGTAAAATAGTCTTTATAAATACGTAAATTTATTTTGTGAGAGTGGAAAGATGAAGATTAAATTTATAAATCTGAATTCCAAGCAATAATGTTACAAAATAATGGCACTGTTTATTGCCAAATTTTATAGACAACTTTTTCCTATTCCCATATAAAACTTAGAAAAAGGGTTTTAACTAACGGAATCTCTTTATAAAAGAACCCGAGCTCAGGCAAGCTGAATGTTCGGGCGGTGTCTCCCAGCAGAGGGGAGTTTCTAAGGGTTGCCTCCTTCTCATGGCTTTTTACTCTACCCAGCAGCACAGTATAAAAAAAAATAAAGAGGCACAGAAATCAGGATACCTGGGCTGGGCATGGTGGCTCATGCCTGTAATCCCAGCACTTTGGGAGGCCAAGGCAGGTGGATCACCTGAGGTCCGGAGCTTGAGACCAGCCTGGCCCACATGGCAAAACCCCGTCTCTACTACAAGAATAAAAAAAGATACAAAAATCAGCTGGGCATGGTGCTGTGCACCTGCAATTCCAGCTACTTGGGAGGCTGAAGCACAAGAATTGCTTGAACCCAGGAGGCAGAGGTTGCAGTGAGTCAAGATTATGACACTGCACTCCAGCCTGGGTGACAAAGTGAGACTCTGTCTCAAAATAAATAAATAAATAAATAAAGTAAAATAAAATAAAAATAAATCAGGATATCTAGTTTCTAGTCCTGGCTCTGTCACTAAATTGCTTTTCTTCATCTTCTTAGGCTGTAGAAATGAAGACTAAACTGTCTTTAGGGTGCCTTATAACTCTAAAACTGGATTGAATACCCATTGTTCCACCTAAATAACATTTGGTAAGCAATGTCCCTAAAGAGTCACTGTAAATACCACTACCTGCATATTTCCTCATATTCTGTCATTCTTGCATATCATCCTCTCACCCTCAGCCAGTCGTCCAAAGTTAATCTACAAGAAAAAATTACTTCCAATGCAAAAGAGCAGGAAGTATTTGTAAAAGTATTCATTTTTCCTTTTGTTTGCTTAGTATTTACAAAATAAATTAAGGCAAAAGGTCAAGTGACCAGCAGGTGGTCCCTAAAGGTGAAGGAGATTTAAACAAGAAAAATCTTAATTAAATTAATCCTTAGACTAGCTCTAAACACTACCATTATTTTAATGGCAAATTCAAGCAGCCCCTTCACATTAAAAGTTACTTTCGCTTAAACAATGGTCCACAAAAGAGATCTCAACAGATTTTAGCAATTATACTAGAGTCCTTGCCCCTGTATCCCCCAATGAAAGGTCTAGAAACAAAAGTAAAGTGAAATGCAACTCTCTCATCTTAGGCAGGTGGGGCCCTGGGTCATTTCTAATGCTGAATCCCTGGGGTGGTTATGAATCAAACCATTAACTTATCCAAGTTCTGGTGTGGGTCTGGAGAGCTACAGAGAGCCTTCGCGAGGTGGTTCTGAGAGACTCAGAGAGCAGTCCAGTCACCGCCCAGATCAGGCTGGGGAAACTGGGCATCCAGGACACAGGACAAGCCCAGAGCAAGCATGAAGCCAGACTGCCTGGCCTGGAGTCCTGGATCTCCTCATTCCTGGCTATGAAACCTGGACAGGTTACTTTACCTCTCAGTGCTTTCATTTCCCCTCCTGTATAACGGGGATAATAATACTGCTACCTTATAGGGTTTTCTGAGGCTTAAAGAAACGAATTCATGAATGAACAGTGCTTGGCATATAGTAAGCACTCACTAAGTGTTAACTATTGTCATCATTCAGCCTGTTAGCTTTTTTTCTCAGTGCTGCCTATATTCATCAATTGATAAGAAAAATCAGTGGCCATAGTACACACTAGTACAGACCGCAAAATAAAAAAATAATAATAATAGGTAATTAAAAACACAACAGCTAGGGGAAAGCCACTATGGTTTTTTTTCTTAAAAAACAAACATACAAATAAAAAGCTCTTATCTCCAATAACTCATAATGGTAATCAGAAAAAAAAAAAAAATCTGGACTAGGTATTAGTGGCATCACTTGTAGCCTTGGAGTGGCCGCTAACAAGCACATGAATGCCATGCTCTTATTTCTTATCCTTTTACTACATTCCAGGCTACATGTTAAGACTTTTTATAGGTATTATTTCATTTAATACTTCAAACAACATAATGGTAGAGATCCATATCATTTTCATTATTCAGGTGAGATACTTGAGATTCTGAGAGAACAGACATATTCCCAAGGTCACACAATTATAAAGCAGTAGATCTAGGAATCCAGCCCAGATCTGTTTGATAACACTGTTCCCCAACCACTTGTCCCACTACCAGGTATCATTTATATTCTGCTTTAATAAAGAATGTAAAGCAACTAATAATAAAAGAAATATGCATTCACACCCAAGGATTGGTTTTCTCTTAGATGAGAAGGTTTCAATTTGGGTCTATGGTCTCCTTCTGATATCAAACTCTGTGAGTCTACGCTCTACATGTCATTTTTAAGGAATGTATTTTCAAGGAGGTACACTTCTAGCAATCTCCTTTGGGGATAAAAAATAATTTTCCATGTTCGAAAGACTGCTATTTTAGTGTGCTCAGTTTTTCACTCAGACAGCTCCAAACAAGCATTCTTTAAATGCAAATTTGGAAAGCAAGATGTTTTTATATATAATTATTTTTTAGTTGGGGAGGGAAGAATGAAGGAGGCAGTGTAATCAGGCTTTGAATGGTGTATCTTTCTCAGATTACAATTCTCTCTTTGCCTCAAAGAAGTACAACAAAAGGTACTTCCTCCTGAACATGAGAGATCTTTAGACTGAAACACAGTTTGCATAAGAAATTACACTTGATTCTTAAAAAATGAACTTTATACAATCATTTGTCTTCAAATGCATTTCCCCTGTAGGCAGTTAAGTTATTTCCTACTTTTTATATTCATTTACGAGATTGTCCAGAGAAACAAAATTGCTTTTGCCATAGGGAAGGTGACTGATGATTATAGAAAAGAATTAAAGCCAAAAGTTTCTGTGCTCACAGTAGAAAACACGTGGACAGTGGCCATCTCATTTTCGCTTTTGACTAAGCATCATTTCCTGTGTCTGTGTGTGTTCATGCGTGTGCAAGTGCATTCACATATGTTGTGGGGGAAGGGTAACTGTGCAAATGCACTTTCCAAATGTCAGTTAAAGAATGATGTGTGCTCTACTCTATTTCCTTCTAGGTCTTTTCATCTATTTGGATGTTTAACCTCTACTCACTAAGGAATAAGCTAATCAAAAAACTCAATCTGTTTCAGGTGTTACCTTCTCCAGGGATATAATCTCAAGATGTTGATCTCTTTTTCTATTCAATTAGTTACACCCCATGACCTAAAAAACTATTGGGTTGCTCCAGTCTTCTAGCTATAAAATATTGTTGATGCACTTCAGCAGACCCTTAAGGAGGTCAAGATTTAGAGATAATTTGCTTTGGGTTTAGTTTCTGGCTATTCTTAAGATTTCATTAAAATAGACCATAGAGTTTAATATTTTTCAATGTTATAATTATTTAACTTCCTTTTCTCAACCAGAGATTCACTAGACTAGTTTTACTGAGAGGGTAAAACCACATAGGATATACAGACAGTTATATTTTTTCAAGACAGACTTTAGAACAGGAGTTGGCAAACTTCTTATATAAGAGGACTTGGCAAACTTTTTATTTAAAAAGGCCAGACAATAAATATTTCCTTTGCAGGCCATTTGATCTCTGACGCAACTACTCAACTCTGCCATTGCAGCATGGAAGTAGCCATAGACAATATGAAAACAAATGAGCATGGTTACATTCCAATAAAGTTTTATTTACAAAACCAGGAAGTGGGCCATATTTGGCACACAGGTAGTAGTTTTCCAACCCTTTCTAGATCATACCAAGGGGCTAAATTTCTAAAGGTCTGACCTTCAACCTAGCATCACAATAGAGGTTATTTTAAAATTTACTGGGTTGCTATGTAATCATTCATTATAGTGTACATTTATGTTTTATGCACTTGTCTGCATATGTGTTATATTTCACAATACAGTTGGGTTTTTTAAAGCAAAGAACCAAGGGATCCAGGGAAGCTGGTTGGTCATGACTTTAAAGGCAGTTCCCTTTGTATACTAAAGGGAACTTTTCTGGATGGGTCAGAGATTTTCCCAGAGATTGAGAAATGTTGGAGTTGGAAGAAACTTATGTAGTACAAGATCCTTCCCAATGTAGGAATTCCTCTTGCAACATTCCTGGCAGGTGTTCAGTTAACCTCTGAGGGAATGTGTCTAAATGTGGGGTGTAGGGGAAAGGATAATGCAAAATTGACCCTCTTTAATTATTTCATTCAATAATATTCCTGTGCAATGACCAGGTTCAATCTGTAATGCTTTGCTCTTTGAGAACACAAATATCTAAGACACTCTGAGTCCCTTATGGAGCTTGTAGTCTAACTGAAGAAATGAGACAGAGCATAAACCCCAAGGTGATGGTATTTGAAGGCAAGCCATTTGGAGATGGGACTCAGCCTTCATGACTGGCATTAGTGCCTTTATCAAAGAGTCCCCAGTTTCCTTGTCCCATCTACCACATGAGGACACCCTGAAAAACACCATCTATGAACCAAGAAGCCGGCGCTCACCAGACACCTAATCTGCCGGCACCTTGATTATGGACTTCTCAACCTCTAAAACTGTGAGAAATAAATAAATATCTATTGTTCATAAGCTGGTCAGTTTATAATATTTTGTTATAGAAGCTCAAATGGGCTAAGACTACCCCAAATTTAGGAGACTGGATACCTCTAATAGGAGAGAAACAAGAGGATAGAATTGGGGACAGGCAACAGGAGACTTCAAAGGCAACATTCATGTTCTTTTGTTTAAACTGGATAGTGGATAGACAAGTGTTTGAGGTTGTGTGAGTTTTTACATTTTCCTTATACATCATAAATATTTTCTATCTACTCAATAATTAATGAAAACCCATTTTTAAAAAGAATTCAAGGAGGTTGGGAGGTTTCTTCTGACCAGGAAGAATGAAAGGCTGAAGGTCACCATGGTGATATGATTTTTCCTTTTTATCTACTTAACCACTTGGTAGCAGCTTACTGATGAGCTGCCTTGGGATCTGCAGCTGCGTCAGGCTCCAAAGGAAAAATTATGCAAATTATGCAGTCAGTTAGCAGCATCTGCCCTGGTCACAGATTTCACAAAGTATCAGGATTCCCTGAGGATTTGGCATCCCGGGGTTGAGGTTTTCCTGCCCCATGCTCATTCCACTATGCCACATGAACTCCCTGGGAACCACATGTCATCTGTGTTGGATTTTGAAAGACAATCAGAGATTTGGTGGTGAGGGGATGTAATGTGCCAGGCAAAGGAGTAGGAACAGTAGAGACATTTAAAGAAAAGAGGCAGGGAAACACAGGCCTTTGTGTAATACTATACTTTGAATCAACACTAAACTCTCTTTCGATCGTCTAAACTCATCAACAAATACATATTGCACACCTCATACAAGCACATGATCATTCCTTCAAGCATCTGAAGACAGCTGTAGAGCTATATTCCCACATCGTGCTTCCTCGACTAGTACCAACCTGAACGTTCTCATGGCGGTAATAATAATGACCTTGAGTTCACCACCTACTATATCTATGACAGGCCCTACTAAATGTTCTTTAATTGCTGACATACCTGCTTAGCCCTGATATAGTCCAGCTCAGTTCTGGTTCTCCAGGAAAAGAGTCAGTTTCCCACTAAAGGTCTTGAGGAGTCTGGCTCCTACCAAAATCCTATGTGATTTTTCATGTGTGATCGTAGGCAATGACAAAGGCTTTGCCTAGAAGAACTCACAGGGAATGCTGCTCCCTGACACCAGACTTGGTGCACAAATGATGTATGGCAGTCTCTGCAGAGAGCTGCAGTCAAGGACTCAGGCCCTCCTGCCTGGCCACACTCACTTATACATGCATTCCTAGCCTAGGCATCTTCATTCAGAAGCCTATTTATCTATGGCCATTGGTCACCCAGGCCTTCATCAGGTCCTTCTAACAAGACCTCCTTATCAGGGGTAGAGAAAATCTTGAAGATGCTTTTCTCCATTCTGACTCAGTACTCAGTAGTTTTTCACTGCTATCCCTTCCCCTCTCCCTTCTCCTAGACCCTGGGTCCATAAAACTATAGGAGTCTTTTATTCAGGGTTCTAACAGCAGTGAGATAGTCCTCATGTCTGCACTGATACACCTGACCCTGGACAAGTATACCAGTCCTTGGGCAGGGGGAATGGTACTGGGGTTGGGGGTGGTGCTTTCTCTAGCTTAGTTGCTTGCTTACACTATTGCAGTAAGTGATTAAAGTCTTGACTGTTGCTTTCATTTTGGCTTGTTAACTTAATTGGCTATCCTGACACCTGACAGCTCAGCTATCTCCAGCTCAGTTAAGATCATGACAGATCCCTCTGGTCTACGCAAGGGTCACAGTCATATGCAGAGTTGGTTCTGCCTGTCATTTCCATGGTCTAGCTTTCCTGTCCACCCACTGATCCTACCCTAGATGAGCTCTGATGAACAGGTCTACCTGGCCCCCACCAAACCCTTCTTTCCTGCCCATACCTGCCTGCAGCAGGTTGGTTCACTGGCCAAAAACTGGTAGTTTCAATTTAACCTGTTCCTCTTCAATATGTCAGTGATATGAGGAGTATTTGATCATATTTTTAAATAACTTAGATTTGGCTCTAAAATGTGTATTTTTAAGGACAGGCATATTCAATGATACATAAATTCTCAGTAACTTAAATCAATAGGTTAAATTTGGATTCTGGATGCCCACCAACTCCACTAATTTACCTTCCATTTTTCCATCCTTTCATCTTTTCAACTGTGTTCTAAGTGCTAAACACTGCTATTTCTAAGAGGTATAAAACAAGAGTCCCTGCCCCTTTATAAGAAGGGATCCTACAATCAAACTAGATGCAGAAAAGTGAATGCAAAAAAAAAAAAAATCAAGCCAAGGCCTCTTCCACTCTGTTAATTCTGAAATCTATGGATCTCTAGGGCCTTTTTATATCTGCATCATCAATTCTACTAGGAACAGGGGATTAAACATGAGCTTGCAGGTCCCAGCTACAAGTACTCCTTCTCACCTCCTTCAATGCAAGAGCTGTTTATGGCCCTTACTTTCACCTAAGGAAAGAGAAAACAAGGAAACTAGCAGAAACTATTTTCTTTAGTTTCACTCTGTCTTGGTTTCTATAACCTTCTCCCATTGAACTTTTATGTTTTCAGCTATTCTGCCCTTCATACTTCCAAAAAGGCTATGGATGGTTTAGGATAAGATAGCCAACATAGCTATTAAGATAGAAACAGAAAATCGAAACCCATGTAACAGGAAGAAGAAAGAATTTGAAAGCTTAAGCCAGTAATTTTCAAATTTTAGTGTCTAATAATAAAGTGTTCTGTCTAAAATGCAGATTTTCAGGCCCATAATAGAAAAATTCTACATAAGTACATCTGGGGTAAGAACCCAAGTCCACATGAACAAGCACTCCAGGTGATTCTGATGGCAGTAGTCTAAGGACAGCCCTCTAAGAAACACTGACACTGGCTAAAATATTCTATAATTGAAAATTGAGTTTTGATCGTCCTGGTAGCCAAAGCAAAAAGGGAAAACACCGTGTTACATAGTTGTTGCAATATTTAGCCAGAGACAAACATTTTTTATAAATTCTAAAAGTAATATAACATGTGTTTCTTTGCTGTCTGCATAATGAACAACCTCTATGCTGAATTACTTGGAATCAATACACGGTAACTCATAAAACTTTAGATTTGGCTAAGAAAAAAATTATGTGAAAGTATATCAAATAGTACTCAATAAAATTCAGTTTATTTTACTACTGGAAATATATGTTAAGCAAATATCTTATAACCAACTATTATAATGTTGCCTCTGACTCCTAGGCTTCCATAAGAGATGGCTTGTGGTAGGTGTTTTAAGTTCAAGCAACTTAATGCAGCTGTGGGGTGGGAGAAGTAGAGGTCATATTAGATATAATGAGTAAAAATCTATCATTCTAAAATGCATCTACACTTAACTATGTCCAAAGAACTGACTTAATGATTTCCTAGGAATAATCTATAATCCAGATGACCTGCCCTTCTATAATAATCCTTTACCTTGTACATCCTTTTTAAGCAACACAACAACTCTATGCAAATTTATAACAGCCTCATTTCACAAACAGAAAAACTAGGGTCAGAGTCTATGGGACATGCCCATGGACAACAGCTGGTAAGGGCAGAGGCAAGACTGAAACCCCAGGGTGTCCTCTTTCCACCCCAGTGGGATGTCTACACTATAAACTCTCCTTGTTAGATCATAACACCAAAGTAACAATTACATTTCTATTATCTTCATGATATCCTATATACCTTTCTGCATTGTTTATGAAGAGTTCAGACCAATTTCAGGAGCCAGCTAGATCACTAGCATCTTTCCTTTGTATTAAAATTACAAATGCATACCTCTCAGGATATTCTTGCATCCTTGATGAGGAAAGCGAGGATGAATAATTTTGTAATTAAATGAATGTAATCCAAAAAATGATTTCAAAAATCTTCCTGTGACAAAATATGGATTTTTAGGCTTAAAAATGATTGTGTGAATGGGGTTTTTTTTTAATAGGTTTTTTGTCATTGTATTTTGGTTGTTTCCTGGTTTCAACAGAGAAGCTACTTGACACATTGTAAATAGCTACCTGAACAGATGGTTTTTCACATGTTAGATGCTATCACAGGCACAGAGATTCATGACATGACATTTTTAATATCTGCTAATTACTTGAATCTAAGAGAGTCAACATGTCTTTGAGATTTTTATAAAAACAGAATTGTGATGCCAAACTTAATACTACACCCACACTCCCTGAAAGGTCTAACTGTGATATGAACTCACTATGGGAAATATAAAAATTCAGGAAAATTATACCATTTTAAGTTTCACAAAAATATCAAATTTTCTGTTGTTCAGAAATACTAGTAAAACCATTAACATAAAAGTATGGCATTTACGACTCAAAGCCATAACAAATCAAGTAAAGCAATTAAATTCAACAAATACACTGAAGAACTACTATGTAGGGGCACTGTGCAAGACACTGAAAATACAGACATAAGAAAAAGTTATTGACACAGAGGCACTCAGAAACCAAATAAAGAGCCAAATATGTTGGCATATAAATTTAAATACAGTGTGGTGGAATGATGTTCATCAGAAGGCAGAACAGGACACTTCAGTGCTGGTCCCCCCAAAGAAACATCAATTTAAACAATAATTCACACATAAAAATACCTTCACAAGAACCAAGGAATCCAGGTGAAAGATTATGGCATCTAGGTGTAGCACAGAAAGAAGACACATTGAGAGAGAGTAAGAAGGACAGTTTCACACTGCCCTCTCCCAAGCCCAGACAGCACAGTGCAGAGATACCTTCTGAATGGTGGAAGAAAAAGGAAGTGGGCACCCAACTTGGCCACAGACCCTAGCACCAGTGAAACCTGGCCCAGGCCAGCCCCTATGGCCCAAGGATCCACGCTTATCCTATGCCAGTGCCAAACCAGCTCCACAGTCCTAGGCTTCAGGCCAAGTCCCTCAACTCCAGGCTTCAGACCTGCCCCAGTGGCAGGTCAGCTCCCATGGCCCAAGGGACCAGGGCAGCACCCATAGAGACAGGCTGACTGCTGAAGCCCCATGTTCCACTAGATCCAGGGTCCAGGCTTGTCCCACTAGCTCCCCACTCAGCTTCCAGGACTGCTCCCTCAGAACCAGTTTCTAGTCCATCACCCAAGGATCTAGCCTCTGTGTGAAGTAGGGGAAGTGTAGAGTTTTTGTACATGGTCAAAGTAAAGTTGTTATCAGCTTAAAATACACTTGTATAACTGTAGTGGCTTCCCTTCTCCATGGTTTTGCTTTCCAAAGTTTCAGCAATCCATGGTCTAACATGGTCCAAAATTATTAAATGAAAAATTGAGAAATAAACAATTCATAGGTTTAAAATTGCATGCCATTCTGAATGTATGACAAAATCTTGTGCTGTTACTCTTTGTCACACCTGGGAAAATGAATCATCCCTTTATCCAGTATATTCATACTACTGTATACACTATCTGCCCATTAGTCACTTAGTAACTGTCTAAATTATCAGATTAACCATCATGGTATCACAGTGCTTGTGTTCAGGTAACCCTTATTTGACTTAATAATAGCCCTAAAGCATAAGAATGAGATGCTGGCAATTTGTATATGCCAAAGAGAAGTCATAAAGTACTTCCTTTAAAGGAAAAGATGAAAAAATATTTTGTGTATCTACTACACACACGAAAAAAGGAATAAAAGCATACCACTAAAAAAACAAAAATCAAATCACAAAGAAACACAGTTAAGAGAGGAAGAATGGAACAGAGAAACTACAAAACAGTCAGAAAACAATGAACAAAATGGCAGCAGTAAGTCCTTACCTGTCAATAAGTACTTTAAGTGTAAATGGATTAAATTCTTCAGTGAAAAGACATACAGTGGCTGAATGAATTTAAAAAGAAAAAATATACCTATATGCTGCCTACAAGAGACTCACTTTAGCTTTAAGGACACACATAAGCTGAAAGTATAAAAATGGAAAAAGATATTCCATACAAATGGTAACCAAAAGAGAACAGGAGTGTTCAGACAATATAGACTAAATTACAAACTGTCACAAGAGACAAATAAGATGATTATATGATGATAAAGAGGTCAATCATCAAGAAGATACAACAATTGCAAATATATATGTACCCAGTGCTTAGCACCTAAATATATAAAGCAATAGTAACAGAAATGAAGGGTGAAATAGAAGAAACACAATACTAGTAGAAGACTTCAACACCTCATTTTTAATAATAAGCAGTCTAGTCTGCCAGAAAATCAGTACGAAAAGAGCAAACTTGAACAACACTATAGACCAAATGGACTTCCATCCAACAGCAGCAGAATTCTTTTAGTTGCACTTGGAACATTCTTCAGGATAGATCACATATTAAGCCATAAAACAAGTCTTTAAAAATTTAAAAATGCTGAAAGCATAAACAGTATCTTTTATGCCACAATAGTATAAAAATAGAAATCAATAATGAGATGAAATTTGAAAAATTCACAAATATGTGGAAGGTAAACAACATACTCCTGAAAACCAATGGGTCAAAGAAGAAATCAAAAGGTAAATATAAAAATATCTTGAGACAAATGTAAATGGAAGCACAACACACCAAAACTCATAGGATGCAGCAAAGGAGTTCTAAGAGGGATGTTTATAGCAATAAATTCTTACATTAAGAAAAAAGAGAAAGATCTCAAATAAAGAAGCTAACTTTATACCTCAAGGAACTAGAAAAAGAAGAATAAACTAAGCCCAAAGTCAGCAAAAAGAAGGAAATAAGATCAAAGCATAAAGAAATAAGAGCAGAGACAACAGAATACTACATTGCTTTAAAAAGGAAAGGAATTCTATCATTTGCAACAGCATGGATGAACCTGGAGGACAGAATGCTAGGTAAAATAAGCCAAGCACAGAAAGGCAAATACTGCATGATCTTATTTATATGTAGAATATTTAAAAAGTCAATCTCAGAAACAGGGAGTAAAATGGTGACTACCAGAGGCTGGGGATAGGGTAAAGGGAGATATTAGTCAAAGGGTACAAAATTTTAATTAGATGGGATGAATACATTTTGGAGATTTATTGTATAGCATGGTGACCAGAGTTAATAAAAACACATTTTATATTTCAAAACTGCTAAAATAAACTTAAAATGTTCTCACCACAAAAAAAAACTAGTTGAGGTGAATAATATATCTATTAGCTTCATTTAATCCTTCTACAATGTATTCATATATCAAAACATCACATTGTACCCCCCAAATATACATAATTATTATTTATAAAATATAATTAATTAATTTTAAAAATAGAAAAAGATCAATCTAAGAACTGTTTTTTTGAAAATATAAACAAAGACCAGGCATGGTAGCTCACATCTGAATTCCTAGCATTCTGGGAGGCTAAGGCAGAAAGATCGCTTGAGCCCAGGAGTTCAAAGCCAGACTGGCGAGACCTTGTCTCTACAAAAAAAAAAAATTAAAAATATTAGCCAGGCATAGTAGCCTATGTCTATGGTCCCAGCTACCCAGGAGGTTGCAGTGGGAGGATTGCTTAAGCCAGGAAGGCTGAGGCTGCATGAGCTATGATCCACTGCACTCCAGCCTGGGTGACAGGGCAGAACCCTGTCTCAAAAAAAAAGAAAGAAAAAAGAAAGAAAAGAAAATATAAACAGAACTGACAAATCATTAGCTAGGCTTGGAAAATAAGAGAACACTCAAATAAAATTATAAATGAATGAGAAAGTATTAGAACTGAGACCACAGAAATACAAAGGGTCGTAAGAGAGTACAGATAATTATACACCAATAATCTAACAGAATAAACTTCCAGAAACATACAAACTACCAAGACTGAATTATGAAGAAATAGAATCTCTGAACAGAAGAATAACAAGAAAGGAGATTGAATCAGCAATCAAAACCTTCCAACAAATGAAAGTCCAGGAGCTGATGTCTCCACTGGTAAAGTCTACCAAACATTTAAAGGATTAAAACCAACTCCTCTTAAACTCTTTTTAAAAAATTGAAGAAGAAGCAATTCCAAACTCAGTTTATGAGGCCAGCATTACCCTAATACCAAAGCCAGATAAGGACACTACAAGAAAAGAATATTGCAGGCCAATATTCCTGATGAATACACATGTAAAAATCTCAATAAAATATCAGCACAATGAATCAAACAGAACATTTAAAGGATTATACACCATGATCAAGTCAGCCTCTAAGGAGACCTAATATACTTAACTGCAGGCTGCATTTAAACTGTGGGAAAAGTCTTCTAACAGCCATGGACAGCTAAGGTAATTACCAGGTGACCATTTTTGTTTATATGCTTCCTTGGAGCATCATTTAATCAAACATGTGCGGATTACGTATAAAGCAAAAACAAATACCTTTGCTCACACTCTTACTTGAGGATGCAAGAGGTGAGTTCAGCAACCATTGCTGACTATGTGTGTTAATGGTATTTCCTGCTTGATTATACTGTTATTATTGCTATTAGAGCTTGCAAGGAGCAAGTGTTCTATCTGAGAAGGATAATTAAAGTGAGTAAAAATGTCAAATTGCTTTATTTACTTATAAAAAGAAATGTACTGAGATGAAATAAACATTTGGCAAAACCTTGAGTTTTCTTAAAACTCTGAGGCATAAACACTTCACTGATGTCCTGACGGCACAGCAAAGTAAACTTCTTGTGGAGGGAGTCAGGATGTTGAGCTGGGTTCCTAGATAGCTAAGTTCCAGTTCCAGAACTGTTTTGTTAGAGAATCTTAGACAAATCTAAGTAGTTAATCGCCAACAATGCCAAAATTGCACTGTATATTGGCTGCCTTTCAGAACCATTTGTATGATAGAAGCATGAATGTTATTAATGTAATGAAATTGGATTTTAAAATGACAATAGCAGAAGATATTCAAGTTCTTACTTGCAGAATGCCTGGATACACACTACTTGAGATCTTGTGGAATTGTAGCAATGGAAAAATATGAGTATTGACACAGTGCTCACCCAAGTACTACATCCTGCTATTCTCTACCCCAACAGGAAACAAAGGCAAGAATCAAATCCTAAAGGGACTTGAGATACATAACAGTTAGTCTTCTATTTAAAAATTTTTTTAAAAAAGTAGTTCCAGGCCTTTTGCTTAAAACCCAGAAAACAAGCTCTCCATGTGACTATGGGAGTAAGTGTATTCACCTTATAGTGCCAGGACATCATAACACGAAACCCAACATGTCCTCAATAAAGAAAGATTGATGGATGAATGGAAGAAATGGGGTTATAAATGGTGGCAAAATTCAAGGCCAATTCATGAAAGCCCACACGATCTGAAATAAAACACCCACGCCTACCTCAAGTGAACTGAAAAGGGAGTAGGACACCAGACACCAGCAATTCCTGCAGCAGGACTGGGGGAGGTAAAGGGGCTCCGGCAAGAGCTGCCCATTTGAAAGTCTGCCATTTGTAAACAGGTGACTGTGGATGCAGAAGGGGAATGATGTGTAAGGAGCTGGAGAGCTGGGCTAGCACAGCAAGGGCTAGTTAAAAGCACTAGAGATTCTGCTTACCTGAGTATCAAATACCCTCTGGAGCATTTGATCCTTAGTGTGAATTAGCTGTGTCCATTTAATCTTTTTGCTTGGTGGAAATATGCCTACCTTGTTTCTGTTATGGCTCGACTGCTTCAAAATAAGAAAAAAGATTACTCAAATCTGTTGCAGGAGCAGTACCCACCAGCTCCTGGGGTGATAGTGCTGCCAGGCCTGTGGGTTTCTGGTCAGTGGGTACAGACCCTTGTGGCCATATGGAGTCCAGAGAAACTGGGCTCCAATGCTGACACTGAGCAAAAATTACAGAAGACAAACTCCTTGCCAGTATAGTATGCCATATCCAGAATTCTAAAGGCAAGCCAAGCAGGCATGGTTTTCGAAGACCCCTATGACTATAACCAGACAACGCTGGTTCAAATCCCTGCCCACCCACTTACTGGGTTCCATGTCTTGGGCAAATTATTTAATCTCACTGACTTAGATTTCTCATCCATACAATGTAACCAATATCTCATCTAGTACTTCAAAAGGCTGTTCTGAAGACTCAGTGGAATAACTGATTCATTCAACAAATATCCACTGGGCACCTACTATGTTCTGGGCACTATTTTAGTGCTGAGGACTCAGCAGTGAATGCAACAGGAAGAACTCCCTGCCCACAGGTAAACTGCATTCTAGTGGATTAATGCATGTCCACAGATGAGGCATGGCACAGAGTGTGTGTTTAGGACATGCCAATATCAGAACTTCTCCTTGTTTTTCTAAGGCCTGATCCAGTGAGAAATTGAGCAGGTTCTGGGAGGGCCTGAGACCTCCGCCAGCCGAGCAGAGAGCCCACCTACACTTTCCTTTGACTACAGTATCATCTAGTGTTGAAGATGAGCACTTGTCCCCGGGGAAGTGAGCACTTGTCCTCACGTCTCTGGGTTTTCATGTGGAGAACTTTCTAGAATAACTGATCCTTCTGGTCTCCTGCCCTTGCCAGGGGAGCCTTGCTTTTCAATTGGGAAAAGATAATCTAGTCAAAAGTCAAAAGCACTAGAGATTTTGGTCTCCTTTCTTCCCTCTCCACTGGGACCAGCACATATTGGTGGCTGTTCTATTGGCTCAAATTGTGCCTGAGGTGGATAGTTCTGGGGCCTGGATGGAAAGTGCAGAGGAAAGCATTATCCAATTTGGACCACAGTCTCCCAACAGCTCTATCAGGAAAAAAGGTGATATTTTCATCTCCATATGCTGAGCATCTGTACCTGCCTCTCAACTAGTTCCAAACTCTGGTGGGTTAGTTTACTGAGTCCTGAAAATCCCAGCATCTAGAATCATCTGGAAAGCCTCCAGCACCTTATAAAAATGACTTTTTAATAGTAAGAAATGGAAGCAGGATATGCTTACAATTAAGGGAACTTTGCAAGGTTTCTATTACTTTTGTTACAGCCCCTTTCCCCCTAGTGATTAATAATAAAGCCTCTGTGTGCTCAGTGAAGAAGAGGCAAGTACACTGGAGGGTAGGAGGTCATAGCTTCTTCCACTATGAGTTCCGGAAAGGAAGCCCAGAAGCAAAGAAGGGCAGCCTTGGAGCCATGGGTAGGGGTGGGTGGGGAGAGATTCAGAGAATAGCTGAGAAACTAGGACCTAGGTAGGGAAAGAAGACTAGGATTGTGCAGAAAAGTCAACATAACAGGCCTGTGATTCCTTTCCTTAGGAAGGCTTGCTTACAGGGTTGGCACATGACTGGCATCTAAGAACTTAGATTTCAGGAGGGTTTTCTCAAATCTCTAACTGATAAGAATGGCTCACTGTGCCTAAACAGTTTGTGCAGGCAATGTGGTTTATGCTGAACACCTGCTTTCCTGGGATTTTGGTACGTGCTAAGCAGAGGTAGCTACATGGCCAGTAAAATCCCTGGGTGCTAAGTCTTTAAGGAGCTTCACTGGAAGACACTTCACACATGTTGTCTCAATTCAATGCTGGAGGAATTAAGTTCATCCTGTGTGACTCCACTCTGGGAAAACTTTCAAAAGCTTGTTCCTGATTTCCTCCAGACGTTGCTCCATCCACCTTTTCTGGAAACTTGGCTGCCTTTGTTTTGTATTCTTTTGCTATGATAAATCTTAGCTGTGAGTAGGACTACGTGCTGAGCCTTGTGAGTCTTCCTAGCAAATCACCAAACCTGGAAGTGGTCTTGGGGACCCCTAATGCTGAGGATCCACTGGAAATAAGCCCAAGAGATGAGACATAGGCCTGGGGCTTAAGCAGCCAAAACTTGTTCATGCCTTCTAGAGAGAGGCCTTCCTTCCTCCACCACTGAGGATCTAGGGAGAATTGGGGTTTTGCTTGGAGTGGGGGAAAATAGAGTTAGGAGTTGGAAAAACAGAAAAAGAAAAGGAGGGATGGAGCAGAAGGCACCATAAAGATAGGCTTTGCCGTTAGTGGCCGGAGGCATTAAGGAAGTCCCTGGTAACCAAAGCGGCAAGAGAAAGAACTCTCCCAGAGAAAGAAGAAGGAAGAAAGTTATGTAGGATGAGAAGCAGGAGAGTGCCTATTTCAAACTTAGCCTGAATCTCTCTCTACCCAGAAAGGACCATGTTCCACCTTGATGAGTTTCTCCACCTTGGCTCACTACCCAAACAAGCCCAGAAGGTACAGATGGCAAGGAGAAGATGGGCAAGCCAGCTTGAGTATTTGGCATTTCTCACCTGTTGGGCTGGCCCATGATGATGCATAGAAATCTTCCTCCATGCCTGCAGAACAGAAGAGGAGCTGCAAACTGACATAGGTGTAACCAAAAAGAAGTTCTGAGTGATAAAGTGATATCTGCCTGAACATCTTACAAGACTAGAGGGGAAGGGCCTGAAATGAGACTCCACAGCATAAAGCATTTATATTCACAGATTTGTAAGAGATGCGTAGAATTTTAAAACAGGAAAAGCCTTAGGGATGGACTCAATACTCCTCATTTTAGAGAAGAGGAAAGATCAGAGAGGTTGGGCACTCAGTCTAAGTCACACAGCCAGTACAGCCAGTACTCCTGACCAGTACCCTCTTCACCTCTCACTGAGAGAGAAAGGAGCTTCAATTTCAGAAGAAACACATGATGAAGTCAAATAGGTATTAACTGTTAGACTTTGGGGAGGTTACTCACCATCTCTGCTTTCTATTTTCTTGGTTGTCAAACAAGGATAATTACTCCAAACAGAGATGGCTGCTGTCAGTGAAAGCTCATGGAAAACGCAGAAGGCAATACATAGTAGGTATTCAATAAATATTAGCCACAGATCTCTCTCCTAAACATCACTCCAAAGCCTGCTGAAGTCCAGTGTTCCTTTGGGATCAAGACTGTGTCACACAAGAATAGAGGCAATGAAGTAAGAGTGTAAAGAAATGCATGGGAATGGCAAACTCCAAAGTCAGAACAGCAGTTACCTCTGAGGGGGAGGGGAGGGGTACCTGGGGGCCTCAAATCTATCAGTCATGTCTGATGTCTGCAGGTGAGTGCTGGCTGTGTTCTTATCATATGTGTGTTCTTATCATATTGTTTTTATGCCCTTTCACATGTCTGAAATCTTTCATAAAATGTTTACATAAATTAAAAGAAACAAATGTTTGACAAAGTAGCACATGAGACTATAAAGTCTTTACATGGGGGGAAGAAGAAAGGAAAACCTAGGGAGCATGGAAAACTACCCCGGGGGGAGGCCCAGGGAAGGGGTCAGCAACAGACACAGGGTGTTCCATGGGGAAACGGGCTCAAAATGGTACGTCACAACCTTGACCTCTAGCACAGTTTCACCTGGCCCTCCTAAGAAATGTGCTAAGAAACTGAAAAAGTTGTTCATATTTACACTTCCTTTCAAGCTTTAGGCTTGGCATGTAGGTACCTTCTGTCCAAGGAATGAAGGAAGCAGCATAGCTCCCGTTTAGCAGGCATGCGGGAGGGGTCTCAGGTCTTACCAAGTCAGCTCAATCACACCGACCACATAACCCTAGAAGTTAAGCTTTGTCCGGTCCCTCTTAATATCCCTGAAGATGTGGGAAAGAGAAGCACAAGGAGAAAGAAATGACTGAGCCAAGATAAGAATTCACTATTGATTTTCTTTCTCCTGATTCTAGTCTCAGCCAGGAAGATAAGAAAGCTCCAATTTTTCAGTCTGTTCTTAGTTGAACAAAAATATATACATTTCATAAGGCATGTAGTAGGTGCTAAATAAATACATGAAAGGAAAGTAACATTCTCACCACACAAAAACACCCACATACTGAGAGACTAATATGATGTAGTGGAAAGCATGTAAGATTTGGTGTCCAAAAACTTGAGTTAGAGTACGTGGTCCAATGTGTCTCTGTGCAAAGCATCTAACCTCTCTAGGTTTCCATATCCTCAAATGAGGATACTAATACCTATGTGTGGTGGGTTAAATAGTGCCTCCCAAAATATATGCCCATCTGGACCCTCAGAAAGTGACTTTATTTTGAACAAGGGTCTTTGTACATATAGTTAAGATTAAGGATCTCGATCATTCTGAATTAGGATGGATTTTAAGTCCAATGACAGGTGTTCATATAAGAGACAGAAAAAGGGAAGACAGACACAAAGAGAAGGCCATGTGTAGACAGAGGTAGAAACTGGAGTAATGTTGTCACAAACCAAAGAATTCCAGTAGTCCACCAGAAGTTGGAACAGGAAAGAAAGGATTTTGCCTTAGAATCTTCAGAGAGAGCAGAGCCTGTTGACATTTTGATTTCAAACTTCTGGCTTCCGGAACTGTGAAGGAATAGATTTCTGTTGTTTTAGGTCATCCAGCTTGTGGTCATCTGTTGTGGTGGTCCTAAGAAACTAACACCCCTCCTTTACAGGGTCAGTATGAACATCAAACAGGATCATGTGTGGGAAAGCACACTGTCAATTCTATGGTTTTTTTTTTGTTTTTTGTTTTTTGTTTTTTGAGACGGAGTCTCGCTCTGTTGCCCAGGCTGGAGTGCAGTGGCGCAGTCTCAGCTCACTGCAAGCTCCGCCTCCCGGGTTCACGCCATTCTCCTGCTTCAGCCTCCCGAGTAGCTGGGACTATAGGTGCCTGCCACCACGCCTGGCTAATTTTTTGTATTTTTAGTAGAGACGGGGTTTCACTGTGTTAGCCAGGATGGTCTCTATCTCCTGACCTCATGATCCACCCGTCTCGGCCTCCCAAAGTGCTGGGATTACAGGCGTGAGCCACCGCGCCCGGCCCACTGTCAATTCTTTGGAGTGATATAACTGGCAGCTATCATTATAAGATCAAAACATTGAAAAGCATAAATCCTCTCAGGAACCAAATCCCAGACTTGCACCTAAGGATACATCCCCAGCAATTCTTTCCAGAGAGGACAGAATGCTGGTGACTAGCTCTAAGGTTATGCCTCCCCTTGCCTTGCTGGCTCCAGACTGCCTCTCTCCACTTGCACTTGTGCCTTTGAGGAAGACTGGAGTGTCATCTGGTGCAGAAAGAAGGCATCTGCTCCCAGGCACCAGTCACATGGCAAGCATTACACACCAAGGCCACCATCTGCACTAACAACTCACATCCAAGTACAGTTCAATGTCAGCCTTACTCTAATTCTGAATGAGCCAAGACCACAGGCAGGTGACTCTGGGGCCAAAATCTTTCCATGAACAGTGCAATTCTGAATCAGAGCATTGCAGATAGACAAGCTGGAGGCTGAAGAAGGAAGAACCCACCACATGGCCCTCAACTGCCAATCTCTGATCCAAAGAGCCTGTTTAGGACATTTTGGGGTATGGTGTGATCCTCACGATCTTTTCTGCCTTTTTCTTTTTAAAGGAAGTTTTGAGTGTTGAATTTTATTTCTTCATATTAAAATCCACAGTCCTTGAAGGAGTGAAGAATAGATACAAATTGATCATAGCAGATGGGCAAAAAGAGTAAAATAGACATAGATGGATGAAGACTCACAGAGGTGGAAAAACTCCTACAGAAACCATAAAAGCAAAGGAATCCAAGAGAAAGGTGGGACAATCGCCCTTGATGAATTTAATGGCACTTTAGACTTTACAATACGCTTGTGGGAAAGTTGGTATGGTTTTCATTTTATAAAGAACAAAGAACAGCGGGCAGGTTGGCAGTCTGTGTTCAGAGACCGGACATCCACTTATCAGGAATTAATGGAGCAAGTGGACTCAGTGGCCTTCAAAGGCTTTTTCCAATTTTGAAATTCACTCTCCTTGAATGCAAAGTTAGCAGTGGCTCTACCCTCCATAAAGTCAAGTTCATGGTGTACAGCATCCAAGACCTTCACAATCAGGCCTACCTTTGTAGTTACGAGAGAGAAGAGTATGTAGGAGTAATCAAAGATAATATTGAAAACAAGTAGGCAGAGGCCCAATCATGAAGCACTATAGAGAATAAACTTTGTTCTCTAGACAGTACAATTGGGAACCACTAAAAAGTTTTACAAAAGGAAGTGACATACCAGATTTGCACGTCAGAGAGATTAAGCCAACAGCCGTATGGAAAATCAGAGGGACTCCAAGGAAGACAAGTGACAAAGTAATTGTCCAGTCAAAGGTGACGAGGCTTTGAACCAAGGCAGGGAGATTGGGGATGGAAGGAGATAGAATCGACAGGCTTACTACCTGAATGTGAGAGGCAGGGCAGAGGACAGCCTATGATTCTTCTAGGATTCTGTCTTGGGCAACTGGGTACATTCACCAATTTTTATCTGCCCCTTCTGGAAAATGCAGATGGGACAGATTTTAAAAACTGTCAGATTAACAGTTCCACATTTCCCAGAAGGGACAGATTAAAAAAAAAAAAAAAAAAACTGAGGCAACAGGATGATTTTTGGCTAATCTGAGTCAGAGCGCCTGCAGGACATCCCAGATGGAAATGTCTAGAAGGAAGTCAGAGAAGTTCAGGTTGGAGGTCTGAGACAAAAGTACAGAATACAGATTGCAGGTGAAATAGGGGTAGTGAACAAGACCAGGAAAAGCAGACAGAGCAAGAGAGGGGAGCCAAGGACAAGCATTTGAGACACACTGACATTTAAGTGACATGAAGAAAGACTAGGGAAAGAAAAGAAGAAGTAGAACAGAGAAGTGGAACGGAACCCATGTCTGAAGAGGTTCAAGGAGGAGATCTCCCAAGAGTTGAAATATCCACCAAAGAATCAGAGAAAACAAGTGAAAAAAAAAGTTGAAAACTCAGATTTTTCTAGCTTACTATTCTGAATTTTAGACAAAGGATAAAAGCATTTCTCATTAAATAGTACAACTGAACTTATGCAGCAATTTGTCTCTCAAGATGTGAAGCAGATTTAGAAAGAAAAAAAAGCTCAAATGTTGGGTGGGGTAGAAAGAAAAGAGGCATTAATTTCTTGTCTTCCTGCTCCTTGTTAAGCCTTTAACTTTCTGGTCAATACTTGTTCCATCACTCAATCGCATTATAAAATAATATTCTAAGCTAGGTGCAGTGGCTCACACCTGTAATCCTAGCACTTTGGGAGGCCAAGGCAGGCAGATCACAAGGTCAGGAGTTTGAGACCAGCCTGGCCAACACAGTGAAACCCCATCTCTACTAAAAATACAAAAATTAGCCGGACGTAGTGATGGGCACCTGTAGTCTCAGCTACTCAGTAGGCTGAGGCAGGAGAATCACTTGAATCTGGGAGGCAAAGGTTGCAGTCAGCCAAGATCACACTGCTGCACTCCAGCCTGGGCAACAGAGCAAGACTATACCTCAAAAATAAAAATAAAAAAATGTTCTATACATACATTTAAAATGGTACCTTCAATTTCTTCCTGAATCTTCACTAATCTGCTTACTATGTAGGAAGGCTCCAAAGTAAAGTGGCATTTCAGGACACACAATATTAAAATATTGACCCTTTTTAAAGCTTTCAAAAACATTTTAACAGCCCTTACTATATTGAAATTTGACACTAGCAGCATAGATGAATAATATAAAGCATTTAAAAGCACTTCAATATAACTTAAAATGTTGTAATTGCATTTTAATTAATAAGAAAAATATACCTGACACTTGAAAAAATAATAAAGGCAATTAAAATAACGACACGTGAAGACTCCCTGACTTGAGATTAAATAAGGAAAACTACTTTATTTCTCCTAGTGATAACTACTCAGAATCTCTTTGCAAACTATGTCATCCTAAGACCCAAAGATCCTCCAATAAAACAGTAGAAGACTCGTCCTCTGTCACATTTCCCCTAGCACAGGGAAAGTGGTTAAATGTTAAAGTTTCAAGGGACTTTGCATAGGAAAGGGAGAGGAGAGAACATTAGCCGCACTGTTGGCAAACTTGAAAACAGGTGAAAGCAAAGTGAGTGCTCAAACTGCCAAGAAAACAAATATTTGGGTTGAGCAGGTGCAAGCAAACTAGGAAGAAATTTCTTATTAGCTAAGACAATTAATGGTAATTAGATGAAGATAAACAAAAATGATTGTAATCAAAGTACAGGTATAGTGATCATTACAGCATTTAAAATTAAGGATTAGGGACACAGCATTAGCTTCAGGATAGAACCTAGACTTAAATAATCAAGTCATTTAGTTCAATAAATATTGATCAACTATTATGCATCACACACATGGCTAGAGGGATCCAAATTCAATTCAGACATTTTCCCTGCATGGTGCCCACCATCTGGCAAGGCAGAGATATACCCTCAACTATGATTCATGGTGGCTAATCATCTGAACAAGGTGCTATGGGATCACACAGGAAGAAGCATGGGGTATGCGGAAGTCCTTGAGGAGGAATTCATATCTGAACCAGACTTTGGATTTCACCAAGCAAGAGAGAAGGGGAACAAGGCACTCCAGGTGAGGGATCAGCATAAGCAAAAATGTTAACAATACACTAGGAAGAACTGGAAAGCAAGATGCTTGGGAGCAACAAAGCTAAAAAGATAGTCCAGGTTAGACCATGAGGGGCATGAACCCCACACTATGAAATCTGGACTCAAACTACAGGTTGTCAGGGATCATTGATGGGTTTTGTGGGCATAGAAGGACATACGTTTACTTTATTGTGATAAAATGCACATAACATCAAATTTACCATTAGTGACATTCATTACATTCATAATGTGCAACCATCGTCACTATCCAGTTCCAAAACATTTTCATCACCCCAAAAGGAAACCCTGTACACATTAAGCAGTCATTCCTCATTCTCCCCTCCCCTGGCAACCACTAATATGCTTTCTGTCTCTATGGATTTGACTACTCTATTTCATATAAATGGAATCATACAAGATGTGGTATTTTGTGCTTGGCTGATTTCACTTAGCACAATCTTTTCAAGGTTCATCCATGTTGTAGCATGTATCAGTATTTAATTCCTTTTATGGCTGAATAATATTCCATTGTACAAATACATTATACCACATTTTGTTTATCCATTCATCCACAGATGGACATTTGGGCTGTTTTTACCTTTTGGCTATTATGACTAGTGCTGCTATGAACATTTGTTACAAATTTTTGTTTGAATACCTGTTTTCAATTATTTTGGATATACACCCATGAGTGGAATAGTTGGGTCATATGGTAATTCTATGTTTAACTTACTGAGGACCACCAAGTCCATGATGGTTTATAAGCCAAGGAATCACAGATTCAGATCAGTGTTTTAGGCAATGACAACACATGGTGGTGCTGGGGGTTGGAATAGACCGGGAAAAGAGTGAAGACAGGAAGGCCAGCCAGGAAACTACTGCCCCTGCACAGGCAAGAAAGTAGAAAGACTTGATCCATGGCAATGACCACAAAACTAAAGAAAAGAGCATAGACTTGAGGGACATTTGTGAGGCAGAATGAGCAAGAATTGATGAGCAATTAGATGTGGGAAGGGTGAAGAGAACACTGTGTTCATAGGTGCACATTATATTGTGAGTTATATGTTCACAGTTCACCTCCTTTGCTAGATACTGAGCTTCTAAAAGAGAGAGTCATGTCTTAGTCACCCTCACATCCCCAGTTCTTAGCATAGAACCTGGCCCAGTAAATGAACAAAGAACAATTTCAGTGTCTGGTTGAACAATGGTGCCAGCCATTATTCACAAGAGCAAAAGAACTGAGGGATGATGACTTTGAATGAGTGGTTGGTTAAAGATGACTCTTTGCTTTGTGTTTCAGAAGCAGGATGGATGATGACGCAGCTTGTTGAAACAGGGAACACAGAAGTGGTTTGGACAGGTGCTTGTGGGAACATGTGGGAACACGTCCAATAGACAACCAGAAATTCAGAGCTAAATATTCAGGGAAAGGTTGGAACAAAAGGCCATTTTTGACATGTACTGTACTATTGATAGTTTTATGTATTAAAATATCTCATTTAGATATCTAATTTCATGAATCAACTAAAACTACTATAATACAATGCTATAAATCTTTTCCTAGGAAGAACTGAAAAACAGGAGTAAAAAATATAGTGTAGGTTATGGCTTAATATAAATTTTGCCTGTAGCTAGGCTGTAGGTAGACCCAGGCACATCTCAGATGTTGGCAGAGCAGGCTGCCTGCAAATGTCTGCCTTCCTAAAGTGATGTACACTGGGGAAGACAGGGCCTTATAGGCAACTTCAGGTTGGAATAGGTAAAAGGAGGACAATCTACCCAGGGTATGAGGAGGAAAGCATGATGTCTCTTTCAGATAAATATTCCTGGCCCAGTGCAAAGGACTCAGATCTGAGCCCACTTGAAAAAAATGGCCTCTTTGGGGTGAAAGAGATCATGTACATGAGATAGAGAGGCTATGACAGATTGTGTCCTTGGCCCCAATTATTCACAGTTCCCTAATTCCACAGCCTTTCATCATGTGACTTAGCAGTGTTGCTCCACTGAGAATAAGACATTCTGCCCCATCCTTAATTTTGGGCTCAACCATGTGGCAGGGCTTTGGCTTATGAACTACTAGCAAATACGCTGCCATCAGAAGCTTGAAGTGCTTGCATGATTGGACTGGCCCCTTCTCTGGTACCTCCACCACTGCCATGAGAATGTGCCAGAAAGCACATTCCTATGCCTACTGGAAGAGGAGAGACTTATGGAGCACAGCTGAGTCATCCCAGTTGCTCCCACTGAGGACAACCTAGATCAGTCAAGGGCCAGCCAACTCCAAGATACTGAGTGAGCCCAGCCAAGATCAGCAGAGCTCTGGCCAAGCCCCAGCTGATTCTAGATAAATAAGTACATCTTAATCCTGTATGCCACTGAGGTTTTGGGGTTGTTTGGTATGCAGTATCATCATAGTAATGGTTAATGGATATAGATCCTTTGCCACAGTTCTTTGCTGACTCAGAGATGTCAGAACTATAGGGAATACAGAGCCCTTTTGAGGGATCACATCTTTGCCAACTCTGAGAGACAGTCTCATTGCCATAGGCACCATAGATGTTTTGAAATGAACATTAATAATAATCAGTCTCAAAGAGAAGTAATTTCCTTGTACAACAGACCTCACACACACCCACATTAAAAAAAAATTGTGTGACCCCTATAAGGTTTCCAAAGGATTTCAGGTATTATATTATCTAAATCAACATTGTTCAAATTATGAGTTGCAATTCATTCATAAGCAGTGACATCTATTTAATGGATCTTGACTTGTACATTTTGGGGAACAGAATGGAATGGAATGAAAAATATCAGAGTATATAACAAATAATAAGAATTATTTCCTAAATATTTTTTTCAGGTTTGTGCGTGTGTGTAAGAGGGAGAGGGAGGAAGGAAGGGAAGGAGAAGTAGTAGTAGCAGTAGTAGTTGTAGGTCAAAATACACAAATGTTTCTTACTTTAGGTATTGTTCAAAAATGTTGAAAGCCACAGGCTAAAAGAAGGTAACTACATAGCATTTTACTACTAACTAAACTTCAGCATCAAAGCCCAGCACAGGAAATATGAGGAGGAGACAGTTAAGAGAAGGGAGAGAAGGAATCCATGGGCTAGAATAATTAATAGGAAAAGTTGCTTTCACTAACATTTTAGGATTTGAAAAACACTTTTGCCTATTTTATCTCATTTGAGTCTTATAACCGCACCATTTTACAGATGAAGAAATTGAGGCTCCAAGAAGTTAAGTCTTTAGTGTGAAGGTAACACGATAAGTCACAAAGCTGAGAAGACAAGCCAGGTCTTTGTCTCCTATTCCACATTCCAACTATATCTTCGCCAGCTCCAACACATTCTTGAGATCTCTCTCAAATTACTACCACATCCTCAGTCTTTCCCCATCTTCAAAATCCAAATTAAATGCCCTCTCTATACACCCCCTAATAGTGTCCTTTGCCTTCACTGAGCTAATGAAATTTCCTTATTTGGATGATTATTTCATCTCTCTCTCTTCTACTAGCCTATCCCACTGTCATTCCATAATAAAGGAGCCTTGTTGGCTTGGGTCACTCCAGGACACCCAGCACCTAACATAGTACTGGGCACAAAGTAGGCACTCAATAAATAGCTGCTGAATAAATGAGTATGAGTTACACAACCTGGGACAAGGAAAGTGGGCCAACTATTCCATTCTCCAATTACGACCACAAATTAGTTGTATCCTTATTTGCCTGGAAAAGACAAAAACTGTACAGTTTCCAAAACATGTACCCGCATAACTAGAAGGAATAGTGACCAGAGGGTGTTACCCAATCTGTTCGGTGCCTCTTTGCTGGAGAGAACTACAAACTGAACCAGAATCCAGGTACTCAGCAGTTCCTGGGGGTTGGAAAGCCTGCTCAGATTCTGGGCCTTTTTCTCCCTAGACCTCAGAGCCATGATCCACTACTTGCCCTTAGCTAGCAGAATGGTCCACAAGTCCACTGGTGTCTACAAAGCCGGTAGATGAACTCTTATGAGCCAGCACTCCAAAACCCTGGCCTACTTCGGCTCAGCACCTTGACACCATACAGGTTGCCAGTCATCTCCCCGTCTCAGCAAAGGTTGGTGGAGATTTTCCATGCTTGTGGTCGAACTGAGAATTCCATCATGCTCTCTGACTTGCTTTCCCGTGTACATCTTCCTAGTCACTTCACTTCCATGAGGTGATGTCATGGATGCTGTGGGCCCCATGGTACTCCCCCAGCTGCTGATGGCTCTCAGCTGAATGTTTCTTGGGAAACTCCCCGCAAAGAGAATTCCCCAGGGTCACATTCATTCCTTGTGGCAGCTTGCATCCAGGCAATGATGGCAGGGTACAATAGCTTTGTTGTGGGACAATGTTGAAGGACTGTTCCAGCTCCAGGTGTCCCTGTGTGAGGGCTAAGGCTGTGTTTGTGCATCATCACAGTTTATATCTTCCCTCTGCCTGGTTATGCTTCCTTCCCTCCATCCACCCCACACACACCACACCATACACACTGATCCCAATGACTCTCCCCAGGAAACTTCTTGCGTGCACATCTCTGGTTCAAAATCTATTTCCCAGAGAACCAGAACTAAGACAGTTAAGCTCCCTCTTGAGTCAGTACCATGGTTGTTGGGATTTTCATTTGGTGTTTAATATCAAAACAATGTCTATGGAAACATTAAGATACTTATACATCACAGACAAATAATATTCCTGTAACAGAGCATAAGCAGACTTCCCACTTACAACTGGTGGTAAAGAAAATGTTCTCTATGGAGTGCTATTTTGGGAACTCAGAGGTGTGTTTTGATAAAAACAATATAAAAATAATATTGCCAAGAATCTTTAAGAAGAGGATTATTCCTGTCTGTCAAAGCACCTGCCTGTTAGTGACCATAAATTATTTGGTATAATATTTTTTGTTACCTGTGTCCTGTACTAAATTCCAAGCTCCATGACTGACAGCATGGGCATCACTTGGAAGCTTGTTAGAAATGCAGAATCTAGGCCATGCACGGTGGCTCATGCATGTAATCCTAGCACTTTGAGAGGCCGAGGCAGGCGAATAACTTGAGGTCAGGAGTTCAAGACTAGCCTGAACAACGTGATGAAACCCTGTCTCTATTAAAAGTACAAAAAAAAAAAAATTAGCCAGGTGTGGTGGTACACGCCTGTTATTTCAGCTACTAGGAACACTGAGGCACAAGAAGTGCTTGAATCCAGGAGGCAGAAGTTGCAGTGAGCCGAGATCATGCCACTGCACTACAGCCTGGGTGATGCAGTGAGACTGTCTGAAAAAAAAGAAAGAAAGAAAAAAGAAAAAAAAAATGCAAAATCTCACCACCCCTTGCCCAGACCTACTGGATGAGGATCTGCAGTTTAACAAGAAGTCCAGTGGGCTTACATTAACATTAAAGTTTGAGAATCACTGGCCTAAACTACGAAGCTTCAGTATCACTTTTTAACTTTATTGAAAATATATGGGATATCCATTCAGTCATATATCACATCCCATTAATTACAGAGTGCTATTGAAGCTATCTCTAAAATGTCCCTTGCATTATCCCTTTTGGACGATACTGTTAAATCCGAACTCAGGCTCTCTTAGCTCTTGTGGACCACACTTTGAGTGGAAGAGTTTAGATGACTGGAAGATGGATGACTTTATTGGAGCATCTTAAAGCCATCTGATTTTAAAATATATAATTATTTGCAAATCAGATTCAACACAGCTTTTATTCAAGTTCTTCAGTCTCTTATATTAGAAATCCCCAGGTAACTTAATAGCTACATCATTAAATTGACTTTGTCTTCATCATTTCTTTGTCACCAATCATTCTCTGATTCATTGGTGTTTTCAATCTTGTAAAACTAAATAACCAGCACACATGGAGAAAGAATTAACAGGACTGCTGGAATCAGTAATTAAACAACAGGAAACATTCTTGAATTCTGAAAAGAACAGTATAGGCAAGTTTAGGAAAACAGGAAATTTGAAGAAAGCTCAGCAATGTATTTCTCTTAGCCAACGCTCTTGTCAAAATGAATGTTTCCAAAGATTCTCTTAGTTCTAAAGTACAGGCAGTTCCCAACTTAGTTTTTCATTGAGAAGTAGTATACACAGAGGTTAAAATTCTGGGCTTGCTCATAAATGTCCATTAACACATGGAATGTACCATGGAAGACCGGAGTAACAGCCCCAGAGAACCCAGCCACCCTGTGCGGCAATACCTCCATTGATGACACATTCAGCACTCAACCTCAGTGTGAAGGAGACATTTACCCCCAGGTCTTCTGGAATCAGCCTTTGCACACCGTCCTGCTGCTTGGAACGCTGGTCCCTCACCTGAAGAGCCTCAACTGAAATTCGCCTTCCCTTCCACTGTGACATCTTCTACCCAGCCAGCATCTTAGGAAACCACAAATCACCTTTCAAAATGCATAAAAATGCCCTACTTGTTACAATATCTTAACTTAAGTAAGTTAACCCTCATATTCACACTCCATGTAAACCAAACCAGGAAATTTATTCCATAACATATGATTAAAATCTAAATACCCCTTCAGGGCTACTTTGACAAAAGGGAAATTTTTAAAGGCAGAGACGGCAGTAGGAAGATGACATTCCATTTTTTAAAAATCATATACAATGCTCAATTAAAATCAGAAAAGGCAAGAGAAAAAGTAGGAAAAAGAGAAACGAACAAATGCAATAATAGAAAATGGTTACAAACATAGTAGATACTAATTCAACTATGCCAGTCATCACTTTACTTGTGAATGCTCTAACGACATCAATTAAAAGAAATTGTCAGAATGGATAAAAACACTAGACCCAACTCTGTGTTCTCTAGAAGAAACCCACTTTAAATATAATGGTTTAGAGACTTTCTAATTTATATTTCTCTGGTTTTTGTAGAGGGTACCTGGTCTTCCTTTACTCTGTGACACGGATTTAGCTGAACTAACACTCTAGCAGAAAGGCTCAGGCTGGCTGGGCACACGGTGTGCAAGCAGGGACAGGTCAAGGAGTGTCTCTGGGCTTCTCTATAAGGGAACACACGAGTCTCCTGGTGAGGTCCAATTACTCTGCATCTCGTGGTCACATCAGTCGCTCAGGTTGCAGGGTCACTGTTTGCAGCACTCTATCTCTGAAATCAAACCTCTGTTTCCGTTGGCATCAGTTCTGAAAATATCTGGTAACAATTTGTTGAAAGACATTGAATTCATGCTACCAAATGGGCACCTCTTCTAAGGTACTCTATACCCCAGGCAAAGTCACAGCAACATAACATTGGGCACCTAAGTTTTCAGAGCTTGCATATATGGAGTACCAGTAAGCTCGGTAAGGTCACCAGAAAAGGTGAGTGAACACCTTCCCCCTCAAGACAAGACACGATGCTCTGCTCAGACTTTAGGTGCATAGGCAAAAGCTAGGCTCCTGGGAATTGATCTGGAACAGAAGATAGTCATTTCTCAACTCCTCTCCTTTTCACAAATGAGGAACATGTTTGTAAAGTCCATAAGGAATGTTTGGAATTCATTAGTGTTTTGTTTGTTTGTGTGTTTGTTTGTTTTTAAGACAGAGTTATGCTTTTGTTGCCCAGGCTGGAGTGCAGTGGCGCAATCTTGACTCACTGCAACCTTTGCCTCCCAGGTTCAAGCGATTCTCCTGCCTCAGCCTCCCGGGTAGCTGGGACTACAGGAGCATGCCACCATACCCAGCTAATGTTTGTATTTTTAGTAGAGACAGGGTTTCACCATCTTGGCCAGGCTTGTCTCAAACTCCTGACCTTGTGATCCACCCACCTCAGCCTCCCAAAATGCTGGGATTTCAGGCATGAGCCACTGTGCCTAGCCTAGCATTCTTTTTTAAAAACACAATCCCACCAGAAGACCACTAAAGGGAAGATGGTGAGGCCAGGGAAGGAGGGCACAAGGTAAAGGGAAGAGTTCTCAATGATTCCTGCCTATGGAAATGCAGGGAGATTACCAATGGTCTTGAACACATACAGAGGACAAAGGTGTTACCAGTAGTCTCAAGGGGAAAAAAATCTTCCTCTTTGGAAAAAAATTCCCCCCATGTTTTTGATTAGGGTATGGTTTGCAAAAGGCCCTTGCTAAAATAGGATCAAATGCATTAAAACCCATGAACCCATTATCAATACTTAAGGTACCAGACTACTGCCACTAAGCAGAGCTTCAGAGAACAGGATCAGACTTTGGTGTAAGTCAGTGGTTCTCAACTAGGGGTGATTTCGCCTGCAAGCATACATATGGCAATGTCTGAAAACTTTTTTTGGCCGTCACAACTGACATCTGTTGGGTGCAGGCCAGGGATGCTGCTAAACATCCTACAATGCACAGGACAAACCCCACAGCTAAGAATTATTCAGCCCAAAATGTCCACAGTACCAGGGTTAAGAAACTGGTATTAGTTAAAAAGAAAGGCCTAAGTGCAGCATGAGATACAATTTACGGACAGCTAAAGAACACAGAAACCTGAGAAAGGGGAAATCAAAGGTGCTAATCATCTTCACCAAGGACGGCCCTAAGAGAGAAACAAGAACCCTGGGAATGCCCTAAAGGAGGGGACCTATTGCAAGGGCAAGGTACTACACACAGGACAAGAAACTCCCAGGGAGGAAGGAGAGTTAAGAATTGACAATGAACATGGGACAATGAGTTAGGGACCACGTCTTCTGCATGTAGGATGTTTAGCAGTATCCCTGGTGTCCACCCACTAGATGCCTGTGATACTTCCTGCCCAGTTGTGTCAACCAAAAATATCCCCAGACATTGCCAAATGTCCCCTGTGAAACAACATCATCCCTGCTTGAAAAATCATTCTTCTAAGCAGGATCTTTTGAATTTTTATATACATATTTTTCTTAGTATTTCATCGTTTCTTCTAGATTCAAGATCTTTTTTTTTTTTTTTTTTTTTTTTTTTTGAGACAGAGTCTCGCTCTGTTGCTCAGGCTGGGGTGCAGTGGCACCATCTCAGCTCACCGCAGCCTCCGCCTACCAGGTTCAAGCAATCTCATAGCTTAGCTTCCCAAAGAGCTAGGATTACAGGTGCATGACATCACATTCGGCTAATTTTTGTATTTTAGTAGAGATGGGGTTTTGCCATGTTGGCCAGGCTGGTCTTGAACTCCTGACCTCAGATGATCTGCCTGCCTCAGCCTCCCAAAATGCTGAGATTATAGGCGTGAACCACCATGCCCAGCCAAGACCCTTCTTTTCTAAACTAGGTTGTTTAGTCATTCTTTCAGGTGGTCTACATAGAATACATTTTCCCAGTCTTTTTCCAAAAATTTTCTTATGCTGACCTCCCTCTCCAGTGATCACTTAGCTCCATCTGGAATTCTGAATTGACCTTCATTTCCTTCAGCACTTTGAAGATATCAAGCTGCTGTTTTCCAGCCTGTCATTACTACCTGTTTCTCACTTTGCAGGTAATCAATTTGTTTCTCACTTGCAGGTAATCTGTCTTTTCTCTCAAGTTATTTATAAGATGTTTCTGATTTTTGCTGACTCACCATATATTTACATATGGATATATTTTTATTTATTCTATTTGGCACTCATCATGCTTCTTACATCGAAGAATTTGTGTCTCCTCATCAATTATGGGGAAACTTCCAGCCATTGCCTTTTTAAACATTCCTCATATATATATGTTCTATTCTTTTAATGCAGAACAGAATTTCTATTAAATGGATGTTGAGCTTTTTCATTCTGCTTTCTACATTTCAACCTCCTCCTTCTTGTTTTTGTATCTTGTATATCTTTGTACTGATAATGGGGTAATTTCTTCAGATCTATCTTCCAGGCCTAATTCTCTCTTCAACTGTGTCTAATATGCAGTTTCAATGGTCATAGAAAACATACTTCCTACATGCCAAGCTCTGTACTGAGCAAACAAGTACATGATCAAACTATTAATTCCTAACTCAAGAACTTTATTTACATCTATTGTGATAGCCATATGAAAAAACTGTATTGAAGTACAGTAAGAGCAAAATTCAATATGTGCATAAGAATTGCCAACGGAAACAGAAAGAACAAAATATGCTGAGGCAAAAAGGGAAAGAATTCACAGAGGAAACTCTTAACTGAGTTTGAAGAATAAGAATGTTCTAGGAGGAGAATGTAAGGAAAGGTATCAAAGTGGATGACACAGACATGCCAAATTATGAGCTTTTAGCAAACAGTAAAGAATCAAGTGTAAGTACTGTGCCAACGCATCTGTACAGAATGGTGAGAGATGCTGGAGAGTCAGCTAAAGTTAGTTAGGAAGGCCCTCATGCACCTGTACCATGTACGAAGTGTTTAGACTTTATTCTATTGTCAATGGAGAAGCAACAGAGATTTTCAAGTGGAGGGCAGGAGGAGGTGGAAAAGGAGGAAGAAAAGGTGGGAGAGGGAGGGAGAGAGAAAGAGGAAAAGAGAGAAGGAGAGAGGGAGGAAGGGAGAGAGAGAAAGTGAGAGGGAGTGAGGGAAAGAAGAAGGGACAGAGATGAATTGGGAAAGCTAAACTATGGTCATGGAAGAATTAAGATGCAGGGAGACTTGTAACAAGACTGCTAGCAGCACTAGTCTAGGCAGAGATGGTGAGAGTTTGAGCTGAAATGTCAGCAGGGATGGAAAGGAAGCTCTGAAGTACCAATATTTCTAAAATAGATGTAATTAATATGTTAGCCAGCTGGCTGTAGAGGCTGATGGCCAGCAGAAGGTTAAGCATGAGGGGGTTAATCCAAAAAACTGGATTAGTACTGTGGATGATGCAATTAACTGAATGTTTGTGTCTCTCCAATATTCATATGTTGGAATTCTAATTACAGCATGATGGCATTTGGAGGTAGGGACTTTGGGAGGTGATTAGGTTATGAGGGTGGAGCCCTCATGAATGGGCTTAGTGTCCTTATAAGAAGAAGCCAGAGGGCCAGCTCACTCTCATTCTATCCTGTGAGGGTATAGTGACAAGACTAGCCAGCTAGAAACCAGGAAGACAGTGCTCACCAGATGACAAATCTGTCAGTATCCTAATCTTGGACTTCCTAGCCTCTTTTTTTTCTTTTCCATGAGAAATAAACATTTGTTATTTAAGCCACCCAATTGTGTATTTGCTATGGCAGTCCAAACTAACACAATGAGACTATGCTAGCATTAAATAGAATAATAAATTCAACTTTGAGAGCTACCAGAAGGAAGTTCCATTTGGAGTATGTAAGTTTCAATAGTCTGGGATACATCCAGGTTGAAAGTTCCAGTAGGCAGTATATGTATATACACACATGTAAAACTTGTCAGAGAAATCGGACATGAAAATATGACTTTGAGGGCATCAGTATACAGCCAGGGATTAGATAGAAAGGAAGGGAATGATTGAGGATCAGCTGGGGATACAGGAATGACTAGAAAGAGAAGTTGTAAGGTGGGGGTGGTAGTGGTCATGGAAGGTACACATCTTGGTTATCAAAAATTGCATGTTAACATGGACACACGGAAGGGAATAATAGACACCAAGGCCTACTTGAGAGTGGAGGTTGGGAGGAGGGTGAGGATTGAAAAACTACCTATAAGGTACTATGCTCACTACCTGGGTGATTAAATAATTTGTATAACAAACCCAAACGAAATGCAATTTGGCCATGTAGCAAACCTGCATGTATACCCCGAAACCTAAAATAAAAATTGGAAGGAAATAAAGTGAAAACATAGTTTTACTCTTTTTATGTGACATTTACTAAGCATGAAGGAGTTATTTCCATTTTAATTTTTAAAATACCTTTCATGCCTTATTTTTGTCCTCAAAATATTTCTTGATTTAACCAGAATTCTTATAGTATATCCCAAAGTCCAGCATCTAGTAGCAACTTTTTGAAGTGTAAAGTTTCTAATTAGTTTTCTCTTAAACCAAAGCTTATGAATTATTTGTAACAAATTTAATATCAATTAAATACTACCATCATTTACTACTTTAAAAATTGTATGTTAAACCTACTAAAAGTCTCTGAGATAGAGATCATTTCCAAGCTTTCCTCCTATGGTTCTCTCAAATGTATCTTCTTTTCATTGAAGAAATAATTTAATAATACATTCTGCATTCAATGTATTTTTACTAATATTTTAGTTAAATATTTAAAATATTTTAATGCTATTAGCATTTTAATAACATATTAATTAAATAATTTAAAACAAAAATGTGTGTGTGATCACATCTTGTGAAATCATCTATCTTAACACCACACTGAATTAGAATGCCTGGCTTACTTGTCTGCCTCCTCCACTAGACTCTCAGCTCCTGAGTTGGGCATGATGCCTTACTTAACTTTCTCTCCCAAGGACTTATCACAATACATAACATGGAGTGGTAACTTACTATATATTGGATGGATGGATGGATGGATGGATGGATGGATGGATGGATGGAGCACGCCAGACACGGGAGACAGTTTTTCTGTCATAAGGAAGAACTACATTCAGGACCACTATGCAGTTTCACAAGTTGTTCACTGCATAAGGTGACAAGCAGGGTTAAGTAAAGTCTAACAGAAGAGAATCTACTGTAGAAGTTAGTCACACAATGAAGGGAGAGGATGATGGAATAGGATGGTGACAACAGTTAACACAGATAAATAAAATGAGAGCTCAAGAAGCTCTAGTCATTTAGTTAGTGTTCTGCTATTAATCATTCTTTCTAGGATTGCAGAATGGTGGGATTTATAAAATAGAAAAATGATTTTAAAATGTGTTTGGGAAATTCTTAAACAAGAAAATTCTCACAATCCATAAATAATTGTACAGTTATATTGTGCCTAAAACTCGTCAGCTCCTCTATATCAATCCCAAAGTTTATAGAGAAGAGAGATAGCTGAGAATTATGAAGGAATGTCTGGCAAAGTCTGAAATTTGTAGGGTATCCTAGCATAATTGAACTGACTTATCTCACCTCAGAGTTTTCTTCTAACTAGCCACAGAAACAAAAAATTAAGTATAAATGAGCAATAAAATTAACTGTATTTTTAAAACAAAATAAAATTAAACTTTATTCTTTAAAACACAAAAAGAAAACTAGAAGTTTTCACACAAAAATACGTATTAAAATCAACAAATTGTTGAAAGAAATCAAATAAATGTAATAATTGGCCTACACATAATCATTGTTGAGACTTACAGAAGCTATACCAGCATCTATAACTTTCTATGATAAAATGATTATCACATGCTTGTGTAGTATATATTTGGATATCCAGGCTTACTTTGTTAGGCTACAAATAGTAAGAATAATAATAAGCAGTTGCCTGGAAAAAAATCATATTTTATTGCTAATGGAAAGTTCCCAGGAATGAAGAGAATTATAGGCTTTTGTTTGTGAAAACCCACAAGTTAAACATAGAAACCTCTTCCAAAAATCAGATCAACTCTGAGTATAGTGCTCTATGGAGGAGGAAAAAAGTCAACTAAGGGAACCATGATAAAATGTTAATCTGGCAGCTGCCATTTCACACCTCTTTTTGCCAAAAAATGCCATAACCTTTCAGCTACCCTGGGCAAAGGAGGTACTTTATATATTGACTTCTGATTTTATTAAACTAAAGCAAGCAGAGTCAGCTTTCCTTCACAATAAAAGCAAAACCCAGAAGATTTTAAACTTACTATACAGAAACATTTTCAAGTCCCAGATAGTGATTTTTTCTGCTGTCAAACTGACCTTCAACAAGGACAGTCAGAAAGATGGTTACTTTTGCCATGTGCAGAACTGATGGTATGCAAATGTTCCCCAGTGCTCTTCAATACCAATCCCTGCTATTTCAATTCAGTCATTTGACTAAAGAGCTTTGGAGGGGGTCCTAAAGGTATGTATGGGAACCGCAGGAAAGAAAATCCCAGGAAGGAAAGCCTGCCAAATGCAGATTGCTGAAGCTCACCCTGTGCCATGGACACAGCATCCCCTGGGGTAAGACCCAGGAATCTTCATTTTTAACAAGTGCAATGCTGATTCTCAACATTTAGTGATGTCTGCAATCTATTGCTTTGAAGATTAGTTTTGATAATCTGGAACTTCTGCAACTTCAGCATCTTACCTCTAGGTGGCAGCATCTATGAATTGTTGAGTGTCGCAGTATCCCAACATTCAAAGATTTATTTCCAGAACCAGAATTACACATTGGATTTGGCTGACTAAACCATTATCTCTAAGTGCTATATCTATAGAAGGAAAACATGGCAGGATAGATTTTGCATAATTTAAACCTCCAACTCAGATTTTAGAAATAAAAACAATTAATTGGCCATTCTTGCATGGCCATTTCTGCAGCTATTTCCAGGGTGATGTAAGTGATAAATTTCAAGGCAGGATGTTGTAAGCATTCTTCTCGCCCTGACTGTTTAACTCATGACTTCCAAGGATCACATAGATCAGCAGTCAACAAACATTTTCTATAAAGGACCAGATAATAAATATTTCAGGGTTTGTGAGACATACAGTCTCCGTCACAATTACTCAACTCTGCCACTGTCATTTGAAAACAGCCATAGACAATACAGAAATAAATCAGTGTGGCTGTGTCCCAGGAAAACCTTATATATAAATACTGAAGTGTGAATTTTATATAATTTTCATGTGTATCAAAGTATTATTTAAAAACTTTTTTTTCCAACCATTTAAAAACGTAAAAACTATTCTTAGTTCTTGGGCTGTACAAAAACAGGTAGCCAGCCAGATTTGGCAGTAGTTTGCAGACCCTTGAGATAGATCAATTTGGTGGAGCAACATGAATTGGTATTAACTACAGTATTCAAAGATGACTTTCTGATGATGACTTTTTGAATACACGAATTTAGTCCAAGATAGGTATCTTGTCACTAAATACAGCATTAAATAACTTAAAGCCATATGACAGATCTTGGAATTTTGATTCAGAGTTGATTTCTAGATAATATTTTACCAAACAGAACTAGCACTTAGGTCAAATATTTCTATACACATTCAACCTTCCTTCTGGTATAGCAAAGCTATTAAAGGCCAGTGAGAGCTGGGCACAGTGGTGTGCATGCCTGTAGTCCCAGCTATTCAGGAGGCTGGGGTGGGAGGGATTGCTTGAGGCCAGGAGTTCAAGACCAGCCTGGACAACATAGTGAGACCCCATCTCATTGAAAATAAAAGCCAGTATGAACATAGAGGTATTGTCAGGGTCCATCACATCACACAAGCAGAAATACAGATGCAATTTATTCAGCAGGCAAATGTGTGAAGGAATCTTATATACATCCAGTCCTGAATCTCCAACAGGAAGTCAACACTTACCCGTCGTGTCTTGACTCAGGGTTTCCTGGCTACTACTGCTGTAAGAAGGCACTGGAGTGATAGACAGTGAGGCTGGACAGGACAAAGGTGTGGCCTGGTCAGTCTTGCGGGTGAAAGATCGGTGGTACACAGGGATGCCTGCATCTTTGGAGACGAAGAGAGGCAGATCTGATGGGAGGGTGGGTCTGCCTTGTACGTATGGATTTTTCCAGTGCGTGAGCCCAATTGCCACAGGCCCAGCAACGTCATAACCTAGCGAGATAAACATATTAGGTGAGTGGCAGCAATCAAAGCCATATAGTGTGCTTATTTTCATTATTTTCATACTTCCCCAAAATCTTAGCTGTTAGTCAAACCAAATGCCACTTGGGCTAAGAATGTATGTTCACAATAAACAGGCAGGCATCATCCCTCTTGATGGATCTTGTTCACTTAATCAACTTATGTTTATCAAGTACATGCTAAGTGCCCACTCTGCCTTCAAGGAGCTCAGAGTCCAATCAAGAAAGGAGATAAGACCTGTGTTCATAATAAAAAAATTATTTAAGTCCTACTATAAGCTAGAAACTTTGCAGAACTGATCTAGAATCCTCACAGCAATTGTACAAGGGGACTATTACAATTTCAGTCTTACAGATGAGAAAACTGGATCTCAACCTGGCCCACATCAAGTTCCAGAGGCAGAACTTAAGCACAGATTTGACTCCAAAATCTATGTTCTTTCCCATAAACTACAACTAACTACAGTACAAAGCAAGATGAAAGAAGCCATTTTAAAGTAGATCAGAAAGTGCTCCTCCGGAGTTCGGGGGAAAGAGCCTTTCTAGGTATAGAGTCTGGGATATGGGGAAGGTAACATGAATTTGGATGAACCTAGGGAATATTATGCTAAGTGAAATAACAGAAAATGACTGTATGATCTCACTTATACACAAAATCTTTATATATATGTATATATAAAAATTTATATATATAAAAATTTATATAAATTATGGAATTGAAAAAATATATAAATTGTAAAGATTAATTTAAATTAAATTATAATGTAAATTATAAAGATTTTTATATATAAACTTTATAAATTACATATATACATATATATATCAAGATTTATATATATATATAAACAAAGAGTAGACTGGTGATTACCAGGAGCAGGGAGGATCAGAAGACAGAGGTAAAAAAGTACCAAGTTGTAATTAAGTTATATAACGTGAATAAGTCTAGAGATTTCATATACAGCATGAGAACTAGAGTTAATAACTTCATATTGTGTGAACTGGAAATTTGCTAACAGTAGATTTTAGGTGCTCTTACCACACACACATTAAAAATGGTAACTGTGAGATGATGGTCATGTCAAGTTGCTTGACTACAGTAATCATTTCACTATGTATACCAAGACATTATGTTGTGCACCTTAAATATATGCGGTTAAATATATCAATATAGATCTGATTCATCATAAACACTTAATAAATAAATATATGTTCTTTTTCCAAAAAAACAAAAAGTCTCTAAGGAACTTTGGACTCTCTAAGATTTCAGATTTTAGCATTTATTTTATAAAATTATAGCTAATTTATAGCATATATTTAATTTTGAAAAAATATAGTTCACACAGCTAACAAGTCTTTTTCTATTTAGGAAATTTCTACATCATTTACTCTGAAAATGGAATTCATTAGCAAATATTTTAATCCACATTATTGATATAAATGAGCTATGACAAGATCTGCATAATTATGATGAAATATAAATAGATGAGTCTCAATTTAAAAGCAACAATGAAACCACAGTATTTTGAAGAGACAACCATCCAGGGAACAGCTGATACCCAAGGGGCAAAGAATAGGAATGTCACATTGGCAGCGCTGATAGCCTGCCCATCCTCCCTCACCCACCATCATGTCCCCTCTTGGGGAGGGAAGCAGGAACAGGGGTCTCAATTCCCACTGGACCCAAAACTCTGAAGAAAGAGATGGAAAGAACACCCCAAATTGTAAGCTGTCTTGAGAAAAAATAATGTTAACTATGTGGTTCTTAAATCTCTCATACGATGGCTAAAATGGGAATTTACCTAGAAAATAAGGGGCTAATCAAGTACCTCATGAATAAATAGAATAGTTTTAGGAGTCCTTCTTCTGTTCTCTGGATTTTTTCACCCCACTGCTTTCAACAAGACATAGGTTCGTCTAGGAACCACATTACTAGGAAATCCACACATATGCTATTTTCCTAAATGGAACACCCTCACAAATGTGACACTTCTGTGTGAGATGACTGTTTTGTAAGAGAAGGAATGAAGTACAAGAAATGAAAGAAAACAAAGGAGATTTTAGAAAAGAACTCTTGGATGATCCATACATCTGTCCTCCCTCTACTACTTTGAGTCTAAAGTTGTAAATTATTTTTGTTCTTACTATAAATATTGCAAAAGTGCTTCGCACTGGACAGACTGTGAGCAGTGGATATAGCCCGTTGCCTGTGCAGAATCATTCCCCTCCTGCCTCCCAACAGAGCCACGACTTCATTTGGGAATCTGTCCCACCCCACACAGCCTTGTGACCCAGGACACAAGGCTCCTTCCCTTCCTCATCCCTGTCCAAAGCCTCAGGTGAGCCTGATAGGGCTAAAAACAATGCCATCTCCCTTGTCAATGATTGGCTCAAGGATGGTCGTGGGATACAGCCCTGCCCAGTGAGATAGGAGGAGTCTACCAAGGAGCTACAGGGGAAAGTTTCTCAGCTCCTCAAGCGAAGGCCTGAGGAGGGCACCAAAGCTTCTTTCCCTCTGATCATTGTCATGTCTGAATGCAGTTCCTGAAACCCTACAGCCATGTGGTTGCCACCATGAAGATAAATTGAGAGAGGAAGGCATAGGGGAAAAGGCCTTTTACAATGTCACTGAGCAGCTTAATCAACCCATCCTAAAGACAGGCCTGCCTCTGGTGTCCCTGTTATGTGAAATAATAAATTTCCTATCGTTTTAGCCCATGTGAGCCAGGGAACTGAAGCAGTAATCAAGAGCCTTCTGGTTACGCTGGCACCTTTTGGGAAGATTAAGCATCTGTCATATCTACCTCCCCTTCAGAGGTTAGTTTTCTAGGGCTGCTGTGACAAAGTACCACGAACTCGGTGGCTTAAAACAACATAAATTTATTTTCTCACAGTTCTGGGGGCTACGAGTCCAAAATAAGGTGTCAGCAGGGCTGTGCTATCTCTGAAGGCTCTAGAGAAGAATCTGTTCCAGGTCTCTCTCCAGGCTTCTGATGTTGCCAGAAATCCCAGGGTATTCCTTGGCTTGGAGATGTATCACTCATACCTCTGCCTCTACTATCACAGAGCTCTCCCTGTATGGTCTCTGTGTCTCTTCCCTTCTTATAAGGACACTAGTCACATTGGAGTAGGGCCAACCCTAGTCCAAATGACCTCATCTTAACTTAATTACACCTGCAAATACCCTATTTCCAAATACGGTCACAATCACAGGAACTGGGGATTCGAATTTCAAAGTACCTTTTGGGGGGAAAATTTCAACCCAACACCCTGATATGGTAGCTAAACCTGACTGGACCAGGGAAGGCCACACTTGGCCCAAGTCTGCAAGATGTCAGGTAACAAGAGTGTCATCCAATAGGAGCCTGATGACCTGGGCTCAAATCGCAGCTCTTACTCTCATGTGTCCTTAGGCAACTCTTTACCCTCTCAGGAACTCCATCTCCTCATTTATAAAATGGGGGAAAATAACACTGTTTAACCTCAGGATCTTTTTGAGGATTAAATGAGTAAATACAGAAAAAGTAGTTAAAACACAGTGCTTGGCAAAAAACTCCCCAAAAGTATCTGTTAGCTACTGTATCATCCTCACACTATCTACCCCTCCATTTTCATGAAAAAAGTACCTTAAAAGAGAAGTTTCTACTCACAGCCCTTCCCTCCGTATTCAGAGCTCTGCAACGTGGCTCCCATCCCACCACACACTCACGTGGCTCTCAGGATGTCACCTAGGCAGACTTTAATTTTCAACCTCTTCAGTCTATCCTTCTAGAAATTCTCTGGGCTTTCCAAGAAAGGTGCTTGCCTGGTTCTCCTACCTCTGTTATTATTTCTATCCTGACCACGCTTCCCCCAAAGATTGGTCCTTGGTCCTCCACACACACACAACGTACTAATTCTCACTCTTATTATCTCATCTTCTTCCAAAGATTTAACTGAACTCTCTGTGCGGATAGTGCCAATATTTTCATCTCATGAACATGTTCTCCATATTTCTAATTTCCCATGAGGCATTCTGAGGTAAGAAGTCTCACAGGCATATCAAATCAACACATCTAACCTATAAGCATCACATCTTCTTCCCGACTTCCACGTTCCTGGGAACAGCTCAGACTGCGTCACCCTGAGGTAAAATCTCAGGGAACACTTACTATCCCCATACCCAGCCAATGACCAGTTCTGCCAGCAATTCCATCCCTCTCCCCCAAGACCCGCCTCTTCATCCCACCTCCCTAGTTGATTTCTGTCTCATGTCAAGACCATAGTCACAGCCACTAACTCTGTTACAATACCAGATTCTCCCACATGAACTCCATCCTGTTTACCACCAGAATAATCTTCTCTCATCTATATGTTTGTCTTGTCATCCCCCTACTTTGAACCCTAAATGACCTCCTACTACTTAACTAATGTTTAATGTCTCACTAATGTCTCTGGGAATGGCATTTTAGGTTACTCAGCGTTTTCCAACCAGGGTTTGTGAGCTCTTCACAAGAATTCTTAAACTGTCTTTGTTTTTCATTTAAAAGTTAATCATTTAAAAATTAATACAAGCATATTCTGGACCAAGTCCTGCCAGTTAATTTTAATGTCTGGGTTTACTTTTGTGTTTCCATCAGGTTTGGCACCAACTGGTACAATGAATGAGAAAAGGGGAAAGATGGATATGCCAAGGTACATTCATGGCAAATAAAGATCCAATAACCTCACATCAGTGAGCATTAACAGATATTTCACAGGCGGTTGAACTGAGAAAGTCGGCAGCAATGCAGAGTCACCACAAAGTACCTAGCAGTAAAACTGTACTACACTCAAAGAACCAGCATCACTGCAGCCAGTACCCCATTGCATTACAAGCAGTGACTGCATTTCAGCAAAATAACAACATACATCATATTAAATTAGTGTGGTAAATTTGTATTTTTATTTGAGTTACAGATTTTTAAATCTGATTTGCAAAATCAATTTTAATGGCTATTTGGAATACAAGGTATCTATATATAGTTCTATGTTTGAACATACTTAAGTAACCTCATAATAAAAATAATTTAAAACCATTTTAGAGGTTCATCATTAGTGCTTTGTATAGGCATCCACATTGCTGGAGTTTAAGAAACCATGGCATAGTGTTTAAGAGTATGGGCTGTAGTGTCAAACAGACCTAGAATGAAATCTTGGGTAATTAATTTCTAGCTGGGTGGCAAACTCAAGTTTCCTCATCTGTAAAATGGAGAAATAATAGTAACTTGCTCATAGACTTCTGATTAAGTAAAATAATGTATGCAGGGAGTCACGAGCAGCTGGCAGGCAATAAGTGCAAAATAAGCATAAGCTGTAACTATTATCTTCATTTTTCTTTTCTGATCTCTAAGTCACTGCCCAACATTCTAGAATCAAGAAAGTTTTAAAAGGAAATGGAAAGGAGAAGGATTCATCCAAAAGAAAAATGGCGCAGTTCACTCTTCTACTTGCGACCAAAGTAACTGGTGTTTAAGGTTGAGTGAGCATAACAAGGAGAAAGTCTCACTTTGATTTTCAGCATCACTCTAACACTTGCTTAGCATGTTCTCCAAACAGCAAAGAGTAAACTTTACCATGCATTTTCAGTTTGCGCTAATTTCTTTTAAAAATAGATTAATATAAATCTTTAAAAAGCAACTCGATTGTACTATCAAGTGCATAATAGTACAGGTGCTACATAAACGAAAGGGTTAAATCAAATGATGAAGATCTAGGAATAAGAGATGACTTATCTCCCTGGACATTTCCTCCATCTAATTCCATGCAAAAGCAGTAAAAATCCACAAGAGGGCGATCCAGAAAGGTGAGTCCACAAGCAATTGCTCTGATTCTGAAAATAAATGTCTATGCATTTACATTTTCTTCCCTCTCCTTCCCCAGCCGCCCCCTCGACCTCCAGCTTTTCCAGGCAATAATATTCTTTAAAAAAATCAAAATGACACTAGTGCTCACCTATGGTGATCTGGCTGACACAACTGTAGTAGCTGCCCGTTGTTGCAGAGGAAAGGTTATAACTTCCGCTGCTCACATCTTTGTCTGTTAAGAAAATAAAAGACAAGAAGGTTAATTATAACCTAGTAGACACCATGACCACAATGTAAATATATGACTGGTGGTAAATAAATCAGCTATCTATGTCTATGACACCGGTAGTCCCATATTCATTTATTGGTATTGATGCTTAGGGAGAGCCAGGTGCCAGACCCTGGGATGGGCACTTTGAACATTTCAATAAACAACCCAGACAGCCACACACAGGCAATTTCAGTTTCATGTCGCCATTATTACGATGGGAGAGTGAAGGGTGCTTGGGCATTTGGGGGCAGGGGCTTAGACAGGAGAGAGGGTGCCTGATCCAGACTATAGAGTATCAGTTAAGGTTTCCAGGAGGAAAATTAACATCCTAATGAAAACCTAAAAGGTGAGTACTATCTGACTGGGCAAGAAGCAGATGAATTGAGGGAAACGATGCATGCAGGAGAGCTGTCATCCCCGTCCTCCATCCTCTGGAGGCTGAGAGGCCACAGGTAGCTTCGTGGGTTAGCAGCTGAATGCAGTAAGGAAAGGAGAGATGAGCAGCAGCCAGGTTGCAAAGGGTCTTGTAAACCAAGTTAACAAGTTTGGCTTCTGCCTAGAAAGCAGGATCCTATTTTTGTTTTAAAAAGATTACTTTGTGGCAGTTTCCAGGACAGACTGGAGGACAGTGAGATGAGAGTAGAAAGACATTTGTGAGGTTGCTGCAGTATTCTGATGAGAAATAGTGTTGGTCAAACCATGGGAGGAGTGGCAGTGGAGACAGAGAGGGGTGGATGCAATGCCCTCAAAAGCTAAAAGTGCAGCACAGGCATCTATTTCCTCATTACTGTGAACAGAAAACGTTCTAGGCAGAGGGGGGCAAAAGAAATCAAAGCCTCACAGGTGCATTGCGTATCAGCATTTTCACCCACAACATTTCATGCACAAGGTAGGCGCCACCCTCACATCTCGGATGGAAAGGCTGAGAATCCTGGTGAATGAGCACCGTGCCCAAGGTCACACTGACAGCACATGGCAGAAGAGAGCTCAAATCTGGATCAGGAGTACTTGAAATTGTTTATGAAACATTGCAGGAACACAAAATTTAAAAACTCCTAGAAGATAACACAGCAAAAAAATCTAGACAGCAGTGATGTTTTAGATATAACGCCAAAGACAAGACCCATGGAAAAAATAATGGATATACACTGGATTAAAAACTGCTACTCTATGAAAGATAATACAAACAATGAGAAGACAGGCCACAGACTGGGAGAAAACATTTGTAAAACACATATCTGATAAAGGATTGTTAGACAAAATATACAAAGAACTCTTAAAACTCAACAATAAGAAAACAAATAAGCTGACTTTAAAAAAAGGGGCCACTTTTACAGACACATCACCAAAAATGATATACAGATGGCAAATATACACATGAAAAGATGCTCCACGTCAGACACCAGAGAAATGCAAATTAAAACAAACATAAAATACCACTACACATTTATTAGAATGGCCAAAATCTGGAACACTGGCAAGACCAAATGCTGGCAACAGGACCTCTTATTCATTGCTGGTGAGAATATAAAATGGTACAGCCACTCTAGAAGACAGTTTGGCAGTTTCTTACAAAACTAAACATACTCTTACCATACCATCCAACAATCACACCCCTTGGTATTTGCCCAAAGAAGCTGAAAACTTATGTCCACCCAAAAACCTACATATAGATGTTTATAGCAGCTTTATTCATAATTGCCGTAACCTGGAAGTAACCAAGATGTCCTTCCATAGAGGAATGGAAAATAAAACAGTGGCATATCCTAGCAGCTTTATTCATAGTTGCCATAATTTGGAAGCAACCAAGATGACCTTCCGTAGAATGGAAGAAAAAACTGTGGTATATCCAGACAATGGAATATTATTTAGCACTAAAATGAAATGAACTATCAAGCCATGAAAAGACATGGAGGAACCTTAAATGCATAATACTAAGTTAAAGAAACCAATCTGAAAAGGGCAAATTCTTTATGATTCCAACTATGTGACATTCTGGAAAAGGCAAAACGATGGAGACAATAAAAAGATTAGTGGTTGCCAGGGGTCAGAGCGGAGGGAAGGAATAAACAGGAAGAGCACATAGGATTATTAGGGCAATGAAATTAGTCTGTATGATACTATAATGGTGGATACAAGTCATTATTAAATTACCCAAACCCATAGGATATACAACCACCAAGAGTGAGCCCTAAAATAGACTACGGACTTTGGGTGATTATGACGTGTTGATGCAGGTTCATCGATTGTAACAAATGCACCACTCCAGCGGGAGATATTCATAACAGGGGGGTATATGTGGGAACGGGAGCTGTTTGGGAACTCTTCTGTAACTTCCTTTTAATTTGTTATGAACCTAAAACTGCTCTAAAAAAATTAACATAGGGTGTAAGTGATTTTAAAATATTACAATAAATACATGTTGTCTAATATAAGCCATTACAGGTTAGAAGAGTCATATTAAATAGTTGCAACACTGGCCTAAAGGCAACATTTGAACATTATGTGGCAATAAGAAAATTCTGATCTATAATGGTGAAAAGTATAGGTCTGAGGGAAATAAATAATTATTAGGATTCAGTCAAATGCATCCAAAGAGAAAAGTTGCCTAGAAACATATCAATTCAGACTTTCATGGGAACACAATTTGGATTGACAGAGAAGATGGCTTTGTAGGTGAATGTTCTTAGGAGGAAAGAACAGCAGATACCTGGACAGAGAAGCCAGGAATAGGAGTCATTTTTAAGGGGTTTTCTATAGGTGCTCTTGGTTTGAAAGCAGTTGGGAAGTATTGACAAAAGCAGGCGGCAAGCCAGAGGACAGAGAAACAGTGGTGGCTCTCAGAGGCCACTGCACATTCACAAACAGAAAGGTAAATGCTAGGAAATATTTTTAAAACTATTTTTAATATGGGAAAACTAAGTCTAGCAAGTGTATGTGGCCAACTCTTTCCCTAAGAAACATCTGCAATCTCTAGAATGCTTACTGAACAGCTAGCCACACCTCCAATAATAGCACTGGGCATGCAAGATTGCACTGGTTTACACATCTCCTCAACCATGAGCTTGTCCAGGGAAGACCCAAATGTTATCTGATTTGTAATTTCCAGAGTTTAGTGCTATGGCTGGCATAAGGTAAATGCTCAATGAATGTTCGTTGGTTTTAAAAAAGGAAAGAACAAAATTAAAGAAGGAACAAACAAATGACTAATTCTCCTTCCTATTAATTTCAGAGAGGTTGCTGCGATCAAAGAGAAAGCACTGGGCTGAGAGTCAGAAGACCTAAGTTGGAAGCCCAGCTTTGCTACACATAACCTCTTTGAACATGGCCAAGCTGTTTAATTTCCTTAAATACTGGTTCCTCTACCTGCAAATGGTGACAATAGTACTTATCTCACTTTTAGGGGGCAGGGGAGGAGGTACGGTTTAAAAAAATAAATCAGCTACATAAAATGCATAGTTGGCAAATAATTCTATATATATTTGTGGAATCTGCTGAATCAATAAAATTCAGACTTAAAACATATCAAACTAAGTACTCAAAAGTTGTCATTCCTCATTCTTTTTAAACCCTTCTCTAGGGATCTATCCTTATAAGATTTCGGAAGGAAGAAGACTTTCACAGGACAGGTCAATGGCATCAAAAAATGTATACAATCAGAGAGAGAGAGATTTACAAGCACAGAAATGACTATGAATGGGGAAGAGAAAATGAACGAAGAAGAAAAGCTTAATGAGAAATTAGTAATCAACAAAGAAGCAGAGTGCTTGAATTAGGAAATGAATGCCTAGGAAGAGGCTATGAACAGTAAAACTATGCCAATTTGAATCAAGTCTGAATGGTAAAACCAGGGCAATAATTTTGGTGGCAATACTTTGAAAAGACTCCAAGAGCAAAAGTACGAAGAGCCATGGTAATTGCAAGTGCAAAGTGATGACATGAAGGAAGGTGTTCTTACTACTGAAATTAAAACAAAAAGGCTAGATTTTACAGAAGAGCCTGAATATCCATTTAATCCTTTAAGAACCACCTAGAGTTAAATGATAAAATCATGTAACTCGTAGGAAAACTTGAGACTATGAATTAGATTAATGAAAATTGTGGGTTCTAGAGTCAGTATCCAGATTAAACAGTCTGTTCCAACCCCTGGACCCATTATTTCTTCTCTATGTGGCTCTGTTTCCTCATATGTAAAATAGGAATGATAAAGGCACTTATATTATAATATTATATAAGCATTTGATTATGTAATACATGAGAAAGTCTTTATATAACAGGACCTACCACATAGAACCTGTTCAATTAGTGTTAGCTTTTTGTTTTTTTTGAGACAGAGTTTTGCCCTCACTCTTGCTGCCCAGGCTGGAGTGCAATGGCGGGATCTCAGTTCACTGTAACCTCCAGTTATATTTTTATTTCATACTTACAAGAAACAAGATATCCATAAGATGGAATCCCATACAGCAAAGAAAATTAATAAAGAGAAGCTACAAAAATATTATGAATCTCACAAGCAAAATATGGAATGAAAGAAGCAAACCGAAAATATCTGTGATTCTACTTACAAAAGCTTCAACAACAAACACAACTAAATTATATTGTTTATTAATGCATAATGGATGGTAAAACTGTAAAGAAAAGCAACAAAATAATTAGCACAAAGGTCAGCATGGTGGTTCCACTGATGCGGAAGAAGTGAGTTTGCATTATGAAAGAGTATAGGGTGGGGGTGGGTTCAGCAATGCTGGAAGTGTTCTGTTTCTTAACCAAGGTGGTGGCTACATGGTATTCATTTTATAATTATATATTACATTATACATTTTTCTTCCTCACTTGTCTACATGTATATTATAGTTCACTATAATTTTTTAAAAGAAATAAAGAGGTGCAGAGATTATGGCAGGGCAAACCTAGAATATAAATTCTGTAAAATTATCTAGGAAAAAGAAAAGGTCATGGAATTAGACACCATCGGTTACTGAGCACCCACTCTTTGTCAGGCACTATGCTGAACATTTATTATTTCATTTATACCCATTATTTAAGCTTCAAAACAACTCCTTTAAAGTAAGGTAACTCTATTATGCAGATGAGGAATTAGAGGCTCAAAAAATTAAAGAACTTGCCCAGAGTCACACTCACAGGAACTTACAAAGCTGGAATCAGAATCCAGGTTTGTCTTACACCAGAAAAGTAATTGAGAGCAGAGGCAAAGACAGAAGGAGGACAGATTAATATCACAAGTTGGGTTAGGCAGGTTCCTCCTGTATCTGGTGTTACATCTTTGACAGTCAGTTATCTGATTTGCTAACATTGAGGCTCATAAACAGGATCTACTCTGTTTTCAGAGGACTGCTCAACAAAAAAGTGTGGACAAAACTAACACACATTTTATTTATCTCAAATTATTTGGGGGCATACTCATAAACAATACAATCTTATAACAAAAGAAAATAAGGCCCATCTCAGCACTCAAACTATCTTACCTTTCATCCTAACTACCGCAAAAAAGAAAGCACAGTGCCTATTTATGTCTTTCCACGGAATATGGAATTCTTGTAAATATGTGGGTAACTCTACTGTCAATATAATTTTAATGTCTAATGTCGGAGAGTTTTAAAAATAACAAAAGTTAAATACTAAACAATAATAGTCTACGAGCCAGGAGCTGGGTGCTCAAAGTCAAAGTATTGTTCGGAGGAGAGGTTAACATATTAAATTTAGTTAGTTAAACAAAATATAATGAATAAGTGTAGAATTTGTTAAGTAAGATTGAAGTAAAAGTGCAAGGGCAATTATTAAAACAGTAGAAACAGACTAAATTTCCAAACCAGTTTGTTGTGTTCAAAGGGATAGGGATGGGGTAGGGTGGTGAGGAACAGTGGGAGAAGGAATATAACAAAAAAGTTCAACTTTGAAAAAGGAAATAAATGAAGGGGAAAAATCATAGGAAAAATACCGAGAAAGTACAAAGTAAAATGGTTAAAAATAATTCAAATATAGTAGTAATAACAATACATGTAAATGGTCTAAATTTGCTATTTAAGAGACTATGAGATGGATTTCTAAAAAAAAAAAAAAAACTAAATGCTGTTTGTAAGAGAAACATCTAAAACATAAGGACACAAATGTTGAAAGTAAAATATTTATAAAGATGCAGCAAGCAGATACTAACCAAAATAAAGCCTGGGTACCTATGTTAGTTTTAGATGAAAAAGGCTTTAAGACGAAAAGCATTATTAAGGATAAAGGTGGTGAGTAATAATGATAAAAGGTTCAAAGTTCAAATCTCCAAGAAGATATAAACAAATGTTAAATCTATATGGCCAGAATAAAATAATCTGAAACCTATGAAGCAAAAAATTAACAGAACTACAGGGAATAACAGATAAACCTACCATCAAAAGAATGATTTTAACATACTTAATAACTGATTGCATAGGCAAACAAAATTTTAGTAAAAACACTGAAAATTTAAACAGTATAATTAATCTCAATTTAATGGACAGTTACTGAATGCTTCATCTGACAGTCAGAGAATATATATTCTTCTTAAGCCCAAGGTGAAGTATTATAAAACTTGACCATGCATTAGACCATAAAGCAAATCTCAACAATTAAAAAATAATTCAATATCATTACAAGCCATGTTTTTCAACCCTAATCTATGATGATAAAAATCAGAGTAGAAGTCTTTTCTCAGTGAATGGGGGGTTCCTGGGGCAATTATTAAATATTATTATCTGTGCACTTTTGTGTGTGTGTGGGGGGGGGTGTGTATAAATTACCAATTTTTTTCAAAGGTTTTTTTTAATGTTGCACTACTGGCCAAACAAAATAGAGAATATAGCAGATTTCTATCAAGCAAAACACAATCAAAAACGTCTAAATTAAAAGAATATAATTCCAAGTCTAGTTCCTTTAACCAGCACCACTTTATACAGTTCACATGCACAAGTCATGGTAGCATTCGCTATATAAGCACTAACTACTGTTCTCTATCACCCTGCTCCTCCGAGTGCAGTCTCTTGAACAGCAGCAGCTACACCACCTGAGAGTCCATTAGAAATGCAGAATTCCAGGCTCACCCCAGAGCTACTAAATCAGTATTTTCAGTTTCAAAAGATGTCCAAATGATTTGCAGTCCCATTAAACTGAGAAAGACTGACCTACAGCTTAACTTTAAGGCCCACAAGCAAAACTCTCAAGGCCTTAGGAATCAACCAAAGACTTTTTAAGGACCTATATGATCTGCCCTGTGCTAGGAATGGGAGAATTAAGAGTGTAATCAGGAAGGGAGAAACACAAGAAATATATTAGTTCAGAATATGCATAGACTGAAGCTGAGGAGAGAAATGGCAAGCATTGTGTGATTCAAAGAGCTTCTTTTTAAGAAAGACCTGCCCCAAGGCAGAAAGGCCTTAAAAATAAAAAGAAAGGACTTTTTTTAATTTAAGTTTAACACAGATACAATAAAATACCCAAATCCCAAGTGCACAACTCAATGAAAATTATCACAAAATGAACATATTATGTAACTACCATGAGGAGAAGTCCATCTCCAACTAATTTCAGGTGAGAGGACATTACTTGAAAGAATCACCTGAGAATCATAAGAATAGGAAATGCGGAGAGGCTTTCACATCACCAAGTAAATGGCAAGTTAGACTGGCAGCCAAAACTAGGCTGGGTTCTGAAGGGTGACCACTCAGATTGTTAGAAATACAAGAATAGATCCCTAGACATTTTATTCTCTTCGAAGCAATTGTGAATGGGAGTTCACTCATGATTTGGCTCTCTGTTTGTCTGTTATTGGTGTATAAGAATGCTTGTGATTTTTGCACATTGATTTTGTATCCTGAGACTTTGCTGAAGTTGCTTATCAGCTTAAGGAGATTTTGGGCTGAGACGATGGGGTTTTCTAAATATACAGTCATGTCATCTGCAAACAGGGACAATTTGACTTCCTCTTTTCCTAATTGAATACCCTTTATTTCTTTCTCCTGCCTGATTGCCCTGGCCAGAACTTCCAACACTATGTTGAAAAGCAGTGGTGAGAGAAGGCATCCCTGTCTTGTGCCAGTTTTCAAAGGGAATGCTTCCAGTTTTTGCCCATTCAGTATGATACTGGCTATGGGTTTGTCCTTACAAGGGATGTGAAGGACCTCTTCAAGGAGAACTACAAACCACTGCTCAACGAAACAAAAGAGGACACAAACAAATGGAAGAACATTCCATGCTCATGGATAGGAAGAATCAATATCGTGAAAATGGCCATACTGCCCAAGGTAATTTATAGATTCCATACCATCCCCATCAAGCTACCAATGACTTTCTTCATAGAATTGGGAAAAACTACTTTAAAGTTCATATGGAACCAAAAAAGAGCCCGCATTGCCAAGACAATCCTAAGCCAAAAGAACAAAGCTGGAGGCATCACATTACCTGACTTCAAACCATACTACAAGGCTGCAGTAACCAAAACAGCATGGTACTGGTACCAAAACAGAGATATAGACCAATGGAACAGAACAGAGCCCTCAGAAATAATACCACACGTCTACAACCATCTTGTCTTTGACAAACCTGACCAAAACAAGAAATGGGGAAAGGATTCCCTATTTAATAAATGGTGCTGGGAAAACTGACTAGCCATATGTAGAAAGCTGAAACTGGATCCCTTCCTTACACCGTACACAAAAATTAATTCAAGATGGATTAAAGACTGAAATGTTAGACCTAAAACGATAAAAACTCTAGAAGAAAACCTAGGCAATACCATTCAGGACATAGGCATGGGCAAGGACTTCATGTCTAAAACACCAAAAGCAATGGCAACAAAAGCCAAAACTGACAAATGGGATCTAATTAAACTAAAGAGCTTCTGCACAGCAAAATAAACTACCGTCTGAGTGAACAGGCAACCTACAGAATGGGAGAAAATTTTTGCCATCTGCTCATCTGACAAAAGGCTAATATCCAGAATCTACAAAGAACTCAAGCAAATTTACAAGAAAAAAAACAAACAACTCCATCAAAAAGTGGGCAAAGGTCATGAGCAGACACTTCTCAAAAGAAGACATTTATGCAGCCAACAGACACATGAAAAAATGCTCATCATCACTGGTCATCAGAGAAATGCAAATCAAAACCACAATGAGATACCATCTCACACCAGTTAGAATGGCAAAGATTAACAAGTCAAGAAACAACAGGTGCTGGAGAGGATATGGAGAAATAGGAACACTTTTACACTGTTGGTGGGACTGTAAACTAGTTCAACCATTGTGGAAGACAATGTGGCGATTCCTCAAGGATCTAGAAGTAGAAATACCATTTGACCCAGCCATCCCATTACTGGGTATATACCCAAAGGATTACAAATCATTCTGCTATAAATACACATGCACACGTATGTTTATTGTGGCAATATTCACAATAGCAAAGACTTGGAACCAACCCAAATGTCCATCAATGATAGACTGGATTAAGAAAATGTGGCACATATACACCATGGAATACTATGCAGCCATAAAAAAGGATGAGTTCATGTCCTATATAGGGACATGGATGAAGCTGGAAACCATCATTCTCAGCGAACTATATCGCAAGGACAAAAAACCAAACACCGCATGTTCTCACTTATAGGTGGGAACCGAACAATGAGATCACTTGGACACAGGAAGGGAAACATCACACACCGGAGCCTGTTGTGGGGTGGAGGAAGGGGGGAGGGATAGCATTAGGAGATATACCTAATGTAAATGTCGAATTAATGGGTACAGCACACCAACATGGCACACGTATACATATATAACAAACCTGCACATCTGCACATTGTGCACATGTACCCTAGAACCTAAAGTACAAAAAAGAAAAAAAAGAAAAGAAATAATACAACAATGATTGGCTCCTCCCCTTTCTTTTCTATTGAGGCAATGATACCTGGAGGGTTAAGTCATTAGCTCGTCGTCACACAACTAGAAAGTGGGAGAACCAGAACTGATACCTTGACATGAGTCTAGCCCAAGAAGTAAGCAGCATTTACTGAAGCAATTGTTTTAAGTTATTCATCTTCATGTCATCAATTTCACTTTGATTTGGGGGAAATTTCGTTAATTCTTATAATTGCTTGATTATTGTTTATAAACTATGAAGCTCCAAAGTCCTTATTTTAGGCATAGGCCAGGTTGACAGTTAAGATACCAATTTCCCTGACAAAGACACAGGGACTAGAAGCTGAGGTAAAGCCTTCTCCTGGAATCCACAATCCACAAAGCCTGAGCAAACAAACATCTCACTCACAAGAAAGTAAGGAGAAATGTTACAAAGAAAAGGTTTTCATTAAACCTTTCAAAACATATTACAAGCCTGCTTATATACACGGACAGATGAAACCCAAGAACTTACCAAACAGAAGAATGATGCATAACTACTGACTTTGCAAAAATATTCACCATCTGATTCCTTTAATAACTACCTACACTGGTGAACTAGAAATACAATTTAATTTGCAAAATATATGTTTATTGTATAGAGTGAGTTATAATACTTACGCATCTGATTTTTTAAAAAGCAATCTAAATTGTTTATAAAAGGTTCTAAAGAACCGACTAGTAAGAAAAAAAATGTAGTTTACTTGTGTATGTACATGTATACATGTGTGTGTTCCTCAGAAATATCAATGTGTTGATTTAGTCCATGTTTGCTGATTCAAGACCTATTCTTTCCCCCTAGCTGGGTAATCTCTATCTCCTCACCTAACCTCCCTGGACCTGGACTTTCTTTTTGTTGTGACTGAAATTCATCCATTCAAAAAACATATAGTAGACACAGGCTGGTCCCAGGTAGAAAGTGGTGGCTTGGGAAGTCTCTCCCTAAGGTGCTGAAAAATCAGTCAGAGGGTATAAAGTGTGTTTCCACTGGAAAGAGCTTTTCCTGTACAAACATATCTCTTTATTACTGTTATAAAATAAAGACAGTATTGCTGTTTTCACAATGTTTTTTCATTTATTATGTGCCACTTCACTAGAAGACAGGCAGGAGAGATATTAGTTGAAGTAGTAATAGTTCTAGTAGTATCCTCCTCTGTAACCTGCATGAGACCTGAGTGAGACCCAGACTCCCAGAGGGCAAAGTCATCTTTTACTCATCTTGCATCCTCAAACCCTGCCCTCGGCCTAATGCATAGAAGGCACAAGAAATGTTTGCCAAAGCCTTCAGTAAGCTTTCAAATACTTGAATCACCTTTCCTGCATTTTAAATACTGTGTCTGGTGCTCATTATCCCGGCTTCCCTTTGATTCCACTTCTAGCAGCAGGCACTGTGACAAAAGCCCTTTCATGAACCCTAATTAGAGAAAAGCCTTTCCTTTCCTATTTACACCTACTTGATTCAGTGTTGAAAATCTTATATTCTATTTTCATTATCTTCAAGAGGTAAAGATTTGTGCCTTATTATTACATCATAAGATCCAGGAAACAGACAGGTTTTTTTTGGGTTTTTTGTTTGTTTGTTTTTCGTTTGTTTTTGTTTTGCTTCCTGAACCTACAACAGTGCCTGACACACAGTAAGCACTCACAAAGCCTAGGTTAAATTGTTTGTTCTAGAAACTTCCTTGGGAGCTGTGGACTCCGTGTCTAGGACTACATTCTAGTAGAAAAATCCACATTGCTATTTGCTGTGAGCTGAATGTGTCCTCCCAAAATTCATATGTTAAGGCCCTCACTAACCCCCAGTGTGATGGTATTTGGGGATGGGGCATTTGGAACATAATTGGGTTTAGATTTTAGATTTTTTAAAAAGCACTCTAAATTGTTTATAAATGTTCTAGAGAACTGACTAGTAAGAAAAAAAATGTAGTTTACTTGTGTATGTACATGTATACATGTGTGTGTTCCTCAGAAATATCAATGTGCTGATTTAGTCCACGTTTCCTGTGTATTTTATAGGTTTATGAAAAAAGTTAATATTCAAGACCTATTCTTTCCTCCTAGCTGGGTAATCTCTATCTCCTCTATCTTCTTGTTCATGAGGATGGGCCCCTGGTGATGGGATTAGTCCTCTTATAAGAGACAGAGATCCCACTCTGTCCCTGAGCACACACCAAGGAAAGGCCACGTGGGCATCCAGCAAGAAGATGACTATCTACAAGCCAGGAAACAGGCCCTTGCCATACATCAAATCTGCCAGCACCTCGATCATGGACTTCTAGCCTCCAGAACTATAAGAAATGAATGTCTGTTGTTTAACCCACCCAGACTTTGGTATTTTGTTATGTAGCTATGACACTACTACAAAAAAAAAAAAAAAAGTTTTAAAGGAAAGAATTAAAATACTGCTTCTCAGAATAAAATATTAATTTAATTTTACCCCACAGAGAAATTTACAAAATATGAAGGGCTGAAGGTCAAAGAATAATCTGTACACGCTTTGCTGCTGCTTCTTAATCAAAAGGATCCTAATCAATGTTGACCATGAGTGTCTTGGTTGCATAATAACAAGCATGTCAGGTGATGTAGGGCAAAAACAAGAGAAGTCATCAAAGAGCTCCTTGGATTTATCTAGTAGCTAAAGCATGAGTCCCAGCCAGCTAGCATGCACCTGATCTCACCATATAGTCTGGACACTTTTGTTCTTTTGCTTGTTTGTCTTTTCTGAAGGGTAAAAGTTATTTTGCTTATTATTTGCAATAGGAAAAAGGAGTTTTTAAAACTTCTGCATGGTGTACTGCCCCCTGCTATACTCCATTCATTCCCTCAGTCAGTCACACACCCAAGCACTGGTCACCTACTATTGCCAAGCGCTGTGCAAGGCACAAGGAACACAAAGATAAAATAGCTGGTCCTTGCCATCTGAGTTTTACAACCCACAGAGGGGAGTACTCACTGCAATACAAAATTAGCACCTGCTACGGAAAGGACTTACCCTAAGAAGTCCCAGGAGAAGCACCAAGTCAGATAGAGAATGTCAAGGGGAAAGGAGAGGGGGCCTTCTAAAGAAGGAGGGAGTGTGTTCAGAGCATGCACCAAGGTCCAGAAACCTGAGAAGGCCTCAAACAACCTCTCTCCCAGAGGGTGGGATGCTAGGGTCAAAGGCAACAAGAGAGAAGGGCAGGAAGTTAGATTTTTACCCCTACACAGAGAAGAGCCATTGAAGAATTTTAAACAAGGAACAACAGGATCAGATTTGCAAGTGTAATCCAAAGGAGCCAGGACTACAGGCAAAGGAACCAGTTGGGAGGCCACTATTGCAGCCAAAGTGGGCAATGATGGTGGCCTGGACTAGCATAAGAGCAGTGGGCAGGGCAAAGAGAAAGCAAAGTTGAAAGATGTTAAGGAAAAAGGACCAACAGGACTTGGTGATTGAGAGTATACTGGCTAGGAGACGGAGTTGATAATAATACCTAATGCTTACTGAGTACTATGTACTGCTTCCGCGCACTTGACAGTACTATTGCGTTTAAACTTCACAGTGATCCCATTTTACAGAAGAGAAAACTGAGGCACAGAAGGTGAATTAATTTGCTCAAGGTCAGGCCAGGAGTGGTGGTTCACACCTGTAGTCCCAGCAGGGATTTGAGAGGCCGAGGCAGGAGGATCGCTTTAGCCCAGGAATTCAAGATCAGCCTAGGAAACATATCAAGAACCTGTCTCTACTCAAAAAAAAAAAAAAAAAAAAAATTAAAAATTAGCCTGGCATAGTGTCCCACAGCCGTGGTCCCAGCTACTCTGGAGGCTGATGAAGGAAGATCGCTTGAGCAAGGCAGGTGGAGGCTGCAATGAGCCAGGATCATGCCACTGCACTCCAGCCTGGGCAACAGAGCAAGACCTTGTCTCAAAAAACAAAGAAAGAAACATTTACTCAAGGTCGCTGTTAGTATGTGCTGGTAAGGGAGGACTCCACAATGACTTCCAGGATTCCAGGGTGACTGGGGAGAGCATGCTGGCCCCTTTCAACCTGTAGCCACTCTGTCTCAGATGTCATGTTCCACCTACCAGCACCATGCTACTAGCGGCTGCCTTCACACCCCTGACATTTCTCCCCTTCATCTTCGTTCACGTTGCTGTTGCTCCCTGGAATGCCTTCCTTCTCCAGTTGGCCTTCTCCCAATCTCCTCCTTCAGGAAAGTGTTTTGGCCCATCCCTCACCCTACCCAGCCCTTCCCCTACAACACTGCACTGTAATTCTCCACTTAGGAGTCTGCCTCCTCCAGCTGACTCTGCCATCTGTGAGAGAAATAGCGGGGTATCTTATTCGTTCTGGTAACCCTGGGTTCAGGCTAGAGCCTGGCACATAGTTAGAGCTCAGTAGTTGGAGACACTTTATAGGAAATAGGGACAGGAGAGGAAGATGGGAGTTGTTTTGGACACACGGAGTTTGTGAATGCTAACACAAAGAGAGAAGAGCACACAAGTAGTCTGGCAGACAGCAAGCTATACAAGCATAGCACATGCAAGAAAGAAGTTCTAATTGGTCACTGCTATGTGGGAGTCACCTGCATAAAGATGAAGTCATGGGAGGGGAAATGATGTCCTAGTCTCTCATGTCTTCTCGCCCCAGTTGATTCCCACATTCCACAGTTACGCTTAGCTGTCATTACACTCCCTAAGTAAGTTCCCTAACCTATCCGTGCCTCAACTTCTTCAAATGAATATAGGGCTTACTTTGGATCAATGTCTTAAAGGTTGTTGTGAAGATTAACTGAGCTAATTCACGTAAAGTGCTATTACTATTATCTTCGTGTCCAGGCACACCCCACACTTCTACTTACCACTCTGAAAACTTTGTGCTCTAGTTTATAGGTCTCCAACTACGAGACTGACTCTGCACATGGGGCCATTGTTTAGCATCTGGGAGGTATCTAATCAATGTCATCCACATGGTTGAGAGTCAAATTATTTAAAAGGTTGAGAGAATCCAGGCAAACATCAGCATTAGCAGAAGGAGTCCACACACACAGAATCAAGAGGTAGGAGGAAAATGAGGGGAGAGGAGTTATATAACAACACCGGCTCAGACTGCACTGTCTTCCTGTCTTCTTCTTGCTCTCTCTACTCTAGCCACAATGACCTTCTAGCTAGCCTTGAACGTGACAAGCTCATTCCTGCCTCAGGGCCTTTGCACTTACTATTCACTTTCCCAAGAATCTTCTTTCCCCATATAATGGAATGCCTCATTCCTTTTCTTCATTTAGTTCTCTGCTCAAGTATCTCCTCAGAGAGGCCTTCCCTATCTGAAACAGCCATCACTATGCTCTATCAGCTCTTTGAGCTCCTTATTAAGCCTCATCAGGGCTGACAGGTCCATGCCAGGCCTGTGGGTCTAACCACAACACCTTTCCTGGCTCAGGTGGGGACACAGCCTCTGTGCCTTCCTTTATATGGCCAAGAACAATTAAAGTCCCAGTCATCTCTCTAAAAGATACTTGTCTCCCATCCTTAGTCTCATGCGCATGGCTATATAATGAGTTAAAGTGGTTAAGAACCTAAACCATTTAAAGGACAAGAAAAGAAATGTCAGTGGTGAGTATAAAGGGTTGAAGCCTTAAAAACCCAGAATTATAAAAATCACATCATTCACTGAATATATTTTTACTGGAGGGCAATAGAGTTATTGATTACCCTAATCTCATTTCTCATTTCTAGAATGTGAGTCTACATGGCAGCCTGAAAGTAAAAATTCATACTAAAATGTGGAAAGAGCAAGCTCAAAATACAAAAAGAGCAGGATCAAAATGCAGAAAGAACAGGATCAGAAATGCATATTAGAAGGGAAGTTAATGAGGATTACTGGAGGCTGCTGCTAATGAAATGCCTACTTAAGCCAAATTTCTCTCTCACCTTATGAACCTAAAACACATGGTCATGGTCTACAGTGTAACTGTTCTCTTGGCAGCCCCTGTGCTAAAGATAAGAATAAAGCATTTATTAAATCAGTTAATTAAATATAAAAATTGAACCCTGTAAATTCCAGGCAAAAAGTTTAGATCATCCCCCATCATGATACCTAAACCCAACTACAATAGAATTGGCAGGGGACATTTTTTACAAGGAATTCAATTGTCAGAAGATTTGTGGAGGGTTCCAGTGCTGGGCCAAGCTCTCATCAGATAATGATCTCAACAGTATCCAATGGGTTAAAAATGTATTAAATGTGCTCAATGCTTTTTTCCTTAACTTGTTCGCTAGGTTGAACACCCTGATAGACTAATTTATTATGTCATCATTTAGATCACACTGCTACAGATCTAAGAATTAATGTGGATTTTGTGGCCAAGTATATGCATCATCTTAGGGATGGATGCAGGAGGAGAATGTGTCAAGCAGAAATTCTAATTGATATCTTTATTTAAATCTGCTTCAGTTCTCTTTAAGGGTTTAATGAGAAACCTGTGTAATTCTTAATCACCAAAAACCAAAAAAGATCTGCCACCTTTTTCCTTTAATTACTGAAATATCCTTCTTTTCAAAATGATTTCACTTATTCTGACTTCATTTTCTCCACCTGGGTGCTCAATTAAGCTTTTAAAGCTTCTAGAAATGTACAGAACTGATCACTATGTAAACCTCTTACCGACAGTATCCATGGGGCAGCATACAAAATCTAAAATGATGTAAAGAAACAGAAGTCAGATCCCTCTGATAGGAAAAGGTGTAAAAATAGATGTTTTGCCAATGAATATGCCTAAAATGCCATCAGCATATTGAATTATCCCCAGATGGTAACCCAGGAACCACAATGTTGAGTGTTAAATGTGCGTGCACGTAAGAACAACTTAAATCCCAGCAAAAATGTTCTGGGCGCGGGTGAGGGGGGTTGGAAGAAAGAAAAAATAGGCCACTAGACTGAAATTTGTAATCTGCTCACAATTTGTTACTGGTTCCCAGGCATCAATTGCAAACCCCCTGAGACACCTGAATGATCATTTTAAACAATTTAAATCCAGAGAAAGAGACTGACCCTGTTAACCTTGGTAAAATGAGCAGGGGACATCACTGGCCTAGAGAATGAAGATTCCACACCAAAGAATAGCAATTTCCGTCCCACCCACCCCGGGCTTTGAGATGTCCCTGCAGAACATTTCCCATCAATTGCTCACAGCCTTCCCGTTTAAAATGCCAAATCTAGATCTTATCGCAGCAACTGACTGCAAGCAAGAGGAAGGGAGGGAGGTCTACTTGAGTTTCTGCTTCCTATAACCAAGTCTCAGCAGTATTTCTGATAAAGGACTAAAGAGAACTGCTTTATCCACACAAGCAAGAACGTTGGTAAGAAGCCTTGCTGGCTTCCCCAGCGCGCTGGGATTTCTAGCTGAGCCTGAAACCTTCACACAGTCATTTTGTTTTCCTTCAGAAGCGTGCAATACCATACATGTATATATGTATATGTCTATTCAAATATATTTATTTAACAAAACAATGGGCAGGGGAACGATGAATGCCTTCCTTTTTCATAAACTTTTATTTCCAAACTGATTTCTTTTTTGCATTAAAAACATGTTACAGTGCGTATTATTTTAACTCCACAGCATCTGTCAGAGAGATGTTCTCATCTCTCATTTACAGACGGAGAAATGCAGGGGCAGAAAAGTTTAAATAACTTGTCCAAGGTCAGTCAGGGACAAGATAAGCGCTGACTGAACGCACATCTCCCAACTCCAAGCCTCACCCCGCTAGAGGAGGACTTAACACCCGCGTCCCTTCCCCTAAGTGGTCGGAAGAGAGGGGAATGTTTCTGGAGTTCCGAAGCTCCCAGAGCCTCCCAAATTTGAGGCGTTTTTCCCGCAGACACCCGGTTCCCGGGTTACCCGCAGCCCGAAACCCCGCGGAGTATCGGCCCCAGAGCCCCAGGAGCTGGGCGCTCGGCCTCCGACTCCCTCCCTTCCAGACCTCCCGCGGAGGCGAACCTCGAAGTTTCCCCGGGCGTTTCGACGGCTCCCTGGGCCCCTCCCTTCCGCCCCGCCGCCCCGGGAACCCGCGACGGCCCCTGTTACCGTATGCGGTGAGGGAGGCCATCCTGGCCCGCGTCCTGCCCAGACTGGCCAGGGCGTCGGCGAGAGCGGCCCCCTGCGCGCTGCGCCCCTGGACGGCCCGGCCCGGCGAGTGCATGCGCCTAGCTCCAGCGGCGCCCCGGCGCTCCGCGGCTGAGCACGCCCAGTCAGCGCGCCGCGCTCCCCCTAGAGCTGCCGGCGCGCGGGGGCCCCCGGCCGGGCTGCGCTGCGAGAGCGGCGGGAGAGAGGGAGCAGACCGGCAGCCGCGCTCCGGAACCCCGCGGGGATTGAACCAGCCGCGGAGGACTCGCGGCCGGGAGAGAGGAGGGGCGAAGCTGGCGGTGGGAGGTGCCCGGCAGAGGCGCGCGGCGGATTTGGCCCAGTGCGGTCGGCGTCGGGCGGGATCCCCGCGGGGTTCACGCCAAAGGGGTGGCAGGGATGTTGCCGCAGGGGTCGGGGAGTCCCAGGCGCACCACAGCCTCTCGGGACGGTCTCCTTTCCTAGGGAAGTTCCACTGGAGAGTGCGCCTGGGGACACATGGGGTGGGTCTGGCGGCCTGTGACTCTGGACGCAATTCCCAGCCCAGGGGGCAGTCTGGAGAAGGCTTTGCCTGTGAGACCAAAGCCCAGGGGAGAGTAGCAACCTTGTCCATCGGGCTTCTATTAATGAAGTCAGTAACTGCTAAGTACCGAACTCTGACCCCAACAGTTCAGTCCTGTCCCAGTACATCATCTTATCACCTCTATTTGTGCTTCTGTCTTCCCACGAGGCGCTCACCGGTGTCCTATTCCTGACCCGCATCTGATGAGGGCGCGAGTTCACATAAGATTGAGTGATGGAATGTCCGAGCTGGTCTCAGCCCCGCTTCCCTATTGTGCTGGGTCTCCGTTTGGAATCAGCTGGCTGAGGCGGGGAAAGGAGTGGGAGAGGGAGATCGAGACCCGAGAAGTCGGTGGCACCCTTTACGGAATGAAGCAGGGGAAAAAGGAAGGCCGCCCAATGCCTCCTCGGGTCAGGTGCAACCCCGACCCCGTCGCCAGCCCGGGGCTTAGCCATTCCCAAGTGTAGAGTTGAGACCACACCAAAAGGGAGGCCCAGAGGCCTCCTGGCTCAGGGCTGAAGGTCGTTGTCACCAGGCCTTGTAAAATGCCCGCGCGGGAGGAATTGGGGGGCGATGCTGTCAAGGCATTAACTGCATCTGGGGTTGCGCCTACTCGGGTGGAGGTACCGAGGGCAAATAAATCTGGTGGAGACAAAACCGGGCGTTTGTTTGGGAAGCTTCCCGCGCGCTCCAGCTCTCCAGCCGTCAGACTTGGGCGCTTCCAACCTCCGCGTCCGCCTGCCTTCCCACTCTTCAGTGAGAGCAGTCATGTGGCGGCGGGTGACCGGTGGACAAGGCTCTAGGATGTAGTGTCGGGGCCCACAATTACCCCATGTGAGCGCAAGGCTGAGAGCGGAGGAGCCAGCCCCTGAGGAAGGCCAGGTCCGCCCGGGGTAGTGGGAGCACGGGATCTGGTCCTTTATTGGCCCTCGGTCAGCCAGCCAGCCAGCAGCCGGGTGACCCTTGGTTAAGACACCGTCTCGAAGGTTCCATTTCCCCATCTGTAAAGTGGAGCTAACCATTGCGGCGGTGCCCACCTCTCAGGGCGGTTGCAGGGATCTGGTGGGACAGGGACACTATCAGAACTGAGGCTGTCCTGGTGGCTGCTCCCTGCCTTGACCTTGCCCCTTGAGGGCCCCATCGGCCTCTCCTGCAGGTTTTTCCAATTTCACACTCTACCCAACCAACCCCGGGCTGAAATTGCAACCGCCCACCCTTGAGTCTAAAGTGACTGGGAAACCTGCTCTCAGCTCCTGCTCTCACTTAGCCTGGGGGCTGACACAGGCCAGGCTTGCCTTCCCCAAGTGCTCCAAGCCTCCCCCAGACCTGGGCAGGGCCTCTGTTCTCCCTTCACCATCCCCACACCTCAGCAGCTCTGTCTGGGCATTCGTCTTAGTCTTTTCCACCTCTTGTGCCCCTTCCTAAGCCTGGAGCTGCTTCCCCAGTCTCCTGTATGTCCGCGCTGGGCCCCAAGGCCGTTTGTAACTCATCTTCTGACGTCCAGTGCTTTCTCCTCCATTGACCATCGCTGCCGCTCAGATGGAAGCATGAGGAAAGGCCATCATAACGAGTTACAAATTGCACTTTAATTCTTCTTGTCGGTTCTTTCTAATTAGCAGGAACCAAAAAGTAGCATTTAATTAATTAACCTATCTGAAAGCTACCTGAACTTCTCCCCACATAACACCATTCCAAGTCCTTGAGATATTCAGTGCCCTCAGCAGAATTAAGTCTGAGGGGACCTGGCCTCTTTGGGAGGAATTGACGGACAAAGAAATCTCCTGCCTTCATGGCTTTAAGAGCCTTCCAGTGGTTCTCAGCATCTGTATTGTCAGGTGGTAATGAGATCTTTAAGCCGCTACCTGCGTCCTGGTCTGCAGTGGGAGAAGGTGGTCTCCCCTTACCTCACATTCTTGAGGGGGACAAAGGCTAAGGAAGAATTATGACACCAGTGATGAAACACAGGCTGTTACAGAAACTCCAGGGGGAACAAGTGGTTCTGTCTTAGCAGGATTCACACATGACTTAACTAAGGCAGTGACATTTGAAAGATGAGGTCCAGGATTTGTGTTTTTTGCCAATAAAATTTCATAAAGAAAGCTTGTCATTCAAATTTCCTTATGTTTTATTCATTCTCCATGTTTTCAGGAGTAAAATATGAACTGCCACAACTTTGATGAAAGCTGTGTTCTAAATCTTTCCAAGAAAACGCTTTTTTTCAGATGATAGATTGAGAGAAACTAGTTCTCCTCTTTTCAGCATGTTCTGAACTTAAACTTTTATTAACTGCCTTAAACATTGCCTTGTATTTGATGGTAGGAGAGGCTGACTCTCTGCAGTTAACATTTTTAATAATTCGTTTCAATTTTGTGGCTTAGTAATTATTCTACAAATACTGATTTTTAAATATATCTGAAAAGTATTTTAGTTTCCAATTGCCCACAGTCAACTTGATGTAGAATTTGATCCATTATTGAAAGTTTACTTGAACATTTTAAAATATTGCTGCTGTTGGACTCTATATTCCCATAAGTTTTAATATGTTTATTATAACACTTATCATGTTATATTGTAATTTGTTTATTCATTTATCCCCCACCCCGGAAAGCAGGAACCATGTCTTATATTTCAGGGTATCCCAATACCTAGCACAGTACTTAGCCCATCTTGGATACTCTATAAAATATTAATTGAATGAAGCAATGTATGGGAGAGAAAAAAAAATTTATTATAGGGGTTAGGAAGGGATCATTACTTAGGAAGCCTGAATTGGGGTGAGTTTTATTCTGTAGAATAAAAGCATCTTCCTCACTAAGGGAAGACTATTGCATGGAATAGGCCAGAGACTATGTCAGAATTGTAATGTCTACTCTGATAAAACATCAAAAAAGGCATTCTTATCCTGAAAACTCTTATCCTGATCCATGAAACTCTCCCTGAACTAGAGGGTTGGGGAGAGAGCCCATGAATGGGCTTCCTGAGGTTCATAAGTCAACTGAAAATTACATTCAAAATAGGCGTATATATGCAGATATGTATACATCTATCAAAACATCTATATATACACACCTGTTTTGGTTTTCCCAAGTGCATCAGGGCCAGCCAGTTGGAACAAACTGCAGAAGAAGTAAACATGAATGGCAAGTTCTTACCTCAAGGAAGAGAACGGATTATTCTGGCTTCTTGGTCTCCATTTCTCAAGTGTTGTGAAAATCTCTCTCTAATTTACAACGGAAAACACTTTTACCTGTAAGATGGGTTTGCAGACTGATTCATGAATGCTGTCCTTGCATGAAAAGCCTTTTGTAACAATAATTATACTCATGACAATTTAACCCAATTTAAAATGGAATATATATATGTAATTTTTTTCTGAGTAAAGGATTCATAGTGTGATGGCTAGTTTCTGTGTCAACTTGACTGGGCTGTGGGATTCCCAGATATCTGATTAAACATTATTTCTGAGTGCATCTTTAAGGGTGTTTCCAAAACAGATGAGCATTTGAATTGGCAGACTGAGTAAAGTAGATGGCTTTCTCCAATGTGGGTGGACATCATCCCGTCTGTTGAGGGCCTCATAGAACAAAAAGGCAGAGGAAGAATGAATTATCCCCTCCCCGCCCGTCTCTCTGACTGTTGAGCTGGGACATGGATCTTTTCCTGAAGCCCTCGATGCTCCTGGTACTCAGTCCTTCAGACTTTTACTGGAATCTATAACATTGGCCCAGTGGCTCTCAGGCCCTCAAACTACACTGGCTTTCCTGGGTCTCCAGCTTGCAGATGGCAGATTGTGGAACTTCTTGGCCTCCATAATCACATGAGCCAATATATTATAATAAATCTCTTTGTGTGAGATTTTGTGTGTGTGCATGTGTATATATCCAGCATCCATTAGCTATATACGTATACATATATATAGCTATATATACAGGTAGACATGCATACACACAAAATATATATACATATATACATAAATGCACACACAAAATCTCACACAAAGAGATATATTATATACACACACATATCCCACTGGCTGTGTTATATATTGGTGCTGTTTCTCTGGAAAACTTTGACTAATATACATAGTTTTCAGCAGATTTTTAGTAGTAAGCCTGACCCAATAGAGATAAAAAATATAATGAGATAGCAAGTATTTTGCATCTGAAATGTACCAGTAAGGAAAACTAATTATAATAATGGAGTGTTATAGCTAAATATTATACCCTTCCATTGTAACAATAATAGCCCCCTTGGATCCATGCTATAATTTGCTATATCTGAAGAAAATAAAGATAAAATAAAATCACAACCTTTGCTTTTGAAAATCCCAAAGTTAAATGAATTTAAATTATATGAAGCAGTTAGCCCCTCTCAGTTAGAGTTCTCAAAATGGAAATGTCCTAAAATCCTTAAACTATTTCTCCATTTAAAAAATAAGATGTCAAAGAAGCAGATACATCAAGTTTATATTTTGAGACTTTAAGTGGTTTTGTAACATATTCTCATCAAATTTCCCAGATTTATAACAATGAAAGTAACTACAGTTTATTGTGTACAATATAAAACTTAGAACAGTCATATATATATATGTATATACATATATATGCTTTCATTACGTACCTATTTCATAAATACACACACTAATGAAATTAACACTATTGTTACCAATATTGGCCGACATGAAAGCTGAGGGATGGTGTGGTTAATTAACCACTAGTAATGGATAGATCCAGGATTTGTAACTGGACTCCATGGCCCATGCTTCCTAGTCTTGTTGAGTATACATAAACCATCTGATTGTTTTGCCTTCTAAATCTTCCTTTTATTTAAAATATCAGTTTAGACAATTTTCTTTAAAAATGAAGAGGTAGGCCAGGCCTATTGCCTCATACCTATAATCCCAGCACTTTGGGAGACCAAGGCAGGCAGATCACCTGAGGTCAGGAGTTCAAAACCAGTCTGAACAACATGATGAAACCCTGTCTCTACTAAAAATACAGAAATTAGCTGGGCGTGGTAGCAGGCACCTGTAATCCCAGCTACTCAGGAGGCTGAGGCAGGAGAATTGCTTGAACCCAAGAGGCGGAGGTTGCCGTGAGCCAAGACCACGCCGCTGCACTCCAGCCTGGGTGACAGAGTGAGACTCTGTCTCAGAAAAAAAAAAAAAAAAAAAAGGTAAATTGTACTGAAAGGAAGTAAAGTGCAATGGTAAAGAAAAGGCTAAATAAGATAATCCCAAGTACATCAGGGTCAACCAGTTGAAACAAACTGCAGAAGAAGTAAACATGAACAGTGAGTTCTTACCTCAAGGAAGAGAACGGATTATTCTGGCTTCTTGGTCTCCATTTCTCAAGTGTCATGAAAATCTCTTCAATTTACAACAGAAAACACTTTTACCTGTGAGATGGATTTGGAGACTAATTCATGAATTCTGTCCTTGTGTGAAAAGCCTTTTATAACACTAATTATACTCATGATAATTTAACCAAATTTAAAATGGAATTTTTTTTCCTTCAACTTTTATTTTAAGTTCAGGAGTACATGTGCAGGAGGTGCAGGTTTGTAACATAGGTAAACATGTGCCATGGTGGTTTGCTGCACAGACCAACCCATCACCCAGGTGTTAAGTAAGCCCAGCATCCATTAGCTATTCTTCCTGATGCTCTCCCTCCCCACCCCAGACCAACAGGCCCCAGTGTGTGTTGTTCCCCACCATGTGTCCATGTGTTCTCATCATTCACCTCCCACCACTTATAAGTGAGAGCATGCAGTGTTGGTTTTTCTGTCCCTGTGTTAGTTTGCTGAGGACAATGGCTTCCAACTCCATCCATGTCCCTGCAAAGGACATGATCTCACTCCTTTTTATGGCTGCACGGTATTCCACGGTGTATATGTACCACATTTTCTTTATCCAGTCTATCGTGAAGAGGCATTTAGGTTGATTCCACATCTTTGCTATTGTGAATAGTGCTGCAATGAACACATGAGTGCACGTATCTTTATAACAGAATGATGTATATTCCTTTGGGTATATAACCAGTAATGGGATTGCTGGGTTAAATGGTATTTCAACAGATGCTGGTGAGATTGCAGAGGAAAAGGAACACTTTCACATAGTTGGCAGGAGTGTAAATTAATTCAACCATTGTGGAAGACAGTGTGGCAATTCCTCAAAGACCTAAAATGGAATTTAAAATAGATACAGTAGAATTTGCTTTTGAGGAACATGTCTTGCATTGAGTCTCATGCATTAATATGGAGAAAATTTGTTATAAGATCCAATTTTATTTACCATATTAGATGTGCTTTATTGTATTATGTTTTGTAAACAATGTATGGTTTTTTTTCCTGAGAACAGACACTTGTATCTCATCCTCAAATTCTGGGTGTTGCAATGGCAAATCTCATCTTGAATTCCCATGTGTTGTGGGAGAAACCCGGTGGGTGGTAATTGAATCATGGGGGGAAGTCTTTCCCTGCTGTTCTCATGATAGTGAATAAGTCTCACGAGATCTGATGGTTTTATAAAGAGGAGTTCCCCTGCACACGTTCTCTCTCTTTTTGCCTGCTGCCATCCATGTAAGACATGACTTGCTCCTCCTTGCCTTCTGCCATGATTATGAGGCTTCCCCAGCCATGTAGAACTGTAAATTCATTAAACCTCTTTCTTTTGCAAATTGCCCAGTCTTGGGTATGTCTTTATCAGCAGCATAAAAATGGACTAATACAATACTTCTAAATAGCTTTTGAATCATAGAACAAATACAAAAAATTAGAAAATATTTTGAACACAATAAAAATTTTAAAAACATCATATCAAAATGTGTATAGTGTAGCTAAATCAACACTTGGAGGGAAATTTATAGGTTTAATTACTTATATTAGAAAATAAGAAAGATCTCAAATCAATGCTCTAAGTTTCCACTGTAAGATACCACAAATATAAAAATAAATTAATCCCATAGCAAGTAAAAGGGAGGAAACAATAAAGATAACAATAGAAACCAAAGAAATAGAAACTACAAAAGCAATAAAGACAATCAATAAAACCAAAACCGATTTCTTGGAAAAGATTAAAACAACTGAAAATATGTAGCTAAACTGATCAAGAAGAAATGGAAGAAAACAATTACCAATATTAGGAATGAAAGAAGAACATTATTATACATCTTACAGATATTAAAAGGATAATTAAAGGAACATTATAACTTCATACCAATAAATTTGACAACATAAATGAAATGGACAAATTCCTTCAGAGACACAAATTACTACAACTGAACAAAAATTAATTCTATTTTTATATATCAACAATAATTTTTTAAAGTTCGATCTGTAATAGTATAAATACTTAAAATGCATTTAATGAAAGTTGTGTCAAGTATGTATTCTTAAAAACTAGAAAACATTGCTGAAAGAAACTAAAGAAGACTTAAATGGAAGGATAGACTGTGGATAGACTCAGTATTGTTGACATGTCAATTATCCCCAGATTGAATTGTAGATTTATGTAATCCACAATTACATATGAAAATCCAGCAGGCCTTTGTGGAGAAATTAACAAGCTAATCCTAAAATGTATATAGAAATGCAAAGGACCCAGAATAACCAAAACAATTTTACAAGACAAAACCCATCTTGGAAGATTTACACTACCTGATTGAAGATGCTAAAGCTACAGAATCAAGAGTGTGGTATTGGCATAAGCTTAAACATATAGATCAATGGGACATAATAGAATATCCAGAAATAGGCCCACACTTATACATTCAATTGATTTTCAGCAAAGATGGCAAGGCAATTCAACTGGGAAGGGACTGTCTTGTCAATAAGTGTTGTTGGAACAGTTGGACACCCATATGGAGAAAAAAAGAATGAAAGAACAAAAGGAAAGAAAGTAAGGAGGGAAGGAGAGAGGAATGAAAGAAGGAAGGAGAGAAGGAGAGAGGAAGGGAGGGAGGGAAGAAAGAAGGAAGAAAGGGAAGGAGCACCTTACCTTTATACATACCATATACAAAATTTAATTTGAAATGGATCACAGCCTTAAATGTAAGAGCTAAAACCAGAACATCTCTGGTAAACAGCACAGGAGAAAATCTTTTTGATCTTGGGTTTGATAAAAGTTTCTAAAATTAAACATACAAATTATGAACCATTTAAAATATTGATAAATTAGACTTTATCAAAATCATAAAATTTGCTATTCAAAAGACACTATTTAGGAAACGAAAAAGCAACCCCAGACTGCAAGAAAGTAAATATTCAGAACACATATCTACTGAGGACTTGTGTATATAAAGAATTGTCACAACTCAATAGCAAGGCAAATAATTCCCCATCCCTCACCAAATGGGCAAAATATTTGAACAGACTTTTTCCAAAAGAAAATTGCAAATGGTCAATAAGCACATGAAAAGATGCTCACCTTCTTCCTAACTCTTCCCTGATGCCTACACTATTCAGCATTGGACTCAATTCTGGGGTCTAAAGACAGTGTCTTTCAAGTCCCCCTATTCATTTCAAGCATTTGAGAAACACACATTGAGTACCTACTGATAGGCACATTAAACTATCACAAAATTAGTATGTTTTAAAGAGAGCTAGAGAAGGTATAAGAGGAGAACTACCGTAGCATGTTTGTAACTGGTAGCCGGCTCTTGTTGGCAAGTGTATCCATTAGCTTTTGCTATATAACAAACAACCTCAAATCTTACTGATTTAAAACAGCAATCATTTATTTGTCTCATGATACTGCTGGGATGTATTCCTGGTCTGAACAAGGTTTGGCTGATCTCTACTGGGCTTTTTCATATATGTATGGTCAATTAGTGAATTGGCTGGAGCTGACTAATCCAGGATGGCTCATCTGGAACAATTCTCCTTTGCATTTTATCTCGCATTATCCAGCAAGGTGATCTGGGCTTCTTCACATGGCAACAGTGCTGAGGGGTCCAAAGAGTGTCAAGAGAGAACAAGCCCCACTGTGCACATACTTTTCAAGACCCTTCTGTGTCATGTTGTGGGCACCTCTTTGTCCAAAACAAATCATATAAATAGGTCCAGAGTCTGAGTGGAAAGGCCCTCAAAGTTGTACAGCAAGTGGATATGAATACATGGAGGGGAAAATCTAGTGGCTATTTTTGAAATCTCCCACTACAAGTAACACATCCCAGATCAACCTGGGTTAAGTAAAAGAAGAAATTATGGTTCGGGTTATTGAAAATTCCAGGGATCTACAGGTGGCTAAATCCAGGGTCTCAAATGCTATCAGCAGAGCTCTATCTCATTCTCACCACTGCTGGGCTTTCCTGCAATGGCTGCATTCCTGAAGGGCGCTCACTTTGGTCATATGCTGACCTTCAGCAGATGTGGATTTTTCATCTTATCTCTCAGCAACCTTAACAGAGAAAAAGAAGTGGGTTTTTGCCCCTTTTCAGTGCAAGTCCTAAGACTGAGTCTTCCTGGACCAACTTAAGTAATGTACCCATCCCTGAACCTACCTCTGTCACTGGTAAAATAGAATAAATTGATTGTTAAGGCCTTCATCATATGCCTTTCCTTAGTGGTTGAAGGATGGGAGAAATCCCCTATAAATCATATGGACTGAGATAAGAAGAGGTAAATTCCCCAAGAGGGGGGACTGGATCCCGAACTCTCAAAACAATGGATGTCCTGAGCTATAAAAATGTCCTGGCAAAGAAGATATGGTTGATGTAATAAGATGATTGGTAAGATGCTACTGTCGCCGCTGTTGTTAACCTCCTATCACTCACTGCTAGTCATCATTAATTTGCTTTTTGCCAGGCAGTAAGAACTTTATGAACCTTGTGTCATATGACTCTGGATCAAGAAAAGCCAAATTTGGATCCCAAGTATGCTTCATCCTGGACTCTGAGTGTGAGGTGGCAGTGAAATGGCGCTATTGGATTGTCTCCTTGGAGAAGGCAAAAATGGATTCTGTCTGCAGGAAAGAGAGCACATTGAAAAGTGATGAGGAAAGCAGACGGGAGTAGGTATTAGTGCTACTTACCAGGACTTCCATTCTGGAAACACAGGAGCATTGCATTGTTCCAGCTCGTTGAAGTTAGGCATTTCCATGGAGCTGTTTATTCGTTTAAGAAAAATGTAAGCAGAAGTGTATGTGTCACTTCTAAGTCACATGATCTGTGTCACTACTTAGTTGCCATGGTGATCACACAAGAACATGTTAATACGCAGGTGCCATGAAATTAAATGCTGAGCCCTGGGGAGTCATCCAGACTCACAGCTGACTTTCCATGAGTGACACATGGACTTGTGTTACAGAGGTCACGGAAATTTTTGTTACTGCAGTGTATTTGTTACTGCAATATAATCAAGCCTAACTGACCATTATGCCCTAAATCATACTATAAGGCAAATGTATTTACTTCAGTTTTATAGATGAAGAAACTGCAGCATAGAAAATGTAAACAAGCTGAATAGAGTCCCATATCTAGCGAGGGACAGACCCAGGATTCAAATCGGGGTCTGTCTAATTCTCAAGTCCATGCATTGAAACTATTTGCCTCCCATCCTCAGAAAAGAAAGAGGGAAGGAGGGAAGGGAGAGAGGAAGGAGGAAGAGAAGAAGTTAGGAAATAAAAAAAGAAAAGAAAAGTTATAAATAAGGGCATTATTTTAAAATAGCTCATCTCCTCAACCTATCCTCAGGCAAATATACACAAAATATAAAAATACAAAATATAAAAAGAAGGTTGTTTTAGATGAATGTGTTTGTAGTTCACTTACATGATCTGGACATCCAGTTTTAGTGGGAGAACTCATTAGGGTAAGGATAAGAAAACTCAACTTCTAGTTCTGATTCGGTGACCATCTCTGTGTTCTTGGTTGTATCACTTAACTCTTCTGAGATAATATGTATTTACATATATTTTAAAGCTAAAGGCACACCAGGTCTATAATGATCAAAATGCCTCTCATAGCTGCCTCTTCTGGCTTTTTCTTCTACTTGTCTGCCCTCCCTGACCTCATTCCCATTTTCAAATTGGCCTGTAAATTGACTGCTCTCACCAAATGCATCAGTTGAGATTGGAACATAGTTTTATTTGTCCCAAGATTTAGGAAGGTGCTAGTATGTTCCAGGCACATTCATCACTGTATATGTGTGTATAGATCCATCTTGAATGCCACACCAAATGGTCATTAGGGTTGAAACAAATAAACACTTATAAATGTATCTTAAATAATATGAAGTTTTCTTTTTCACTTTTCTGTATTTTCAAATTTTCCATAAAGAACATAACCTGAAATTTTCACTAACTTTTTAAAAGGAAAGGATAAAGCCTAAACAATTTAAAGATTTGAAGTAAAGGTATGAAGGAAGGGGGAAATTATATAATATAAATGTATGATACTAGACAAATAGTTCTATTCATTTTACCCATGATTAATTTTTAGTAGTACTTAAAAAATATAAATGAAATGAAAGCTACAGATTTAAACTGTAATTTCTGACAAAAGTAGTTAAATACCATACATGTGAGAAAAAGCTCAGACAGATACTTACTCAACTTCCACAATCTTATCTTGTTGTGAAGATGGATATTTTTTGCAGAATCAGGGTCCAAAAGTTCATGTTGCAGGCATCTTCATAAGAAACTCCTGAGGCATGGCCTATTTTATACTGCACACCTCAGGACTATAAGATCTATTTATATTTTGAGTAAGCTCCTGATGTAGTTTGAATCTTTTTTAAAACTTTGTGAATTTGAGGACAATAAATTTCAGTGAATTACAACTGCCTTTCAAACAGATTCCAGCATGTACTTTCCCCTAAATATAATCCATTGTTTCAGAGAAATCAGAGAATTTAATAAGAATCTCTGTTATATTCTGTAATTCTATAATTGCAGGTAAATCATATTGCCAGAACATTGTTATACCAAAAATTTCTTCATGACTAAAAATATGATTTCTAAGTTTTACCACAAATATTTCTCAGTATAGTGGAAACTTAAATAGAGCACTGTGGACACCTCTTGTAAGTTTGTTGTGATGCATTATGATTGCCAATATATTTACTACAGCATTCCTTACTCCTCTCATTCTTTCCATGATGAAAAAGAAAGTAGATCCAAGTCATAAACATGAGTTACATTCCTAGGCTTGCCTCTGAGAACACACAGTGTTGATTGCCTTCCCAATATATTTTCTCTACTTTTCTTTACTAACAGAATCCTGTCTGTGTCCAGGAGTGCAAGATGCCCAGCTAACCACGTAATTTCTCAGCTTCCTTTGCAGCTAGGTGGGGGCCACATGGCACAGTTCGATCCAATGCTTGGGATCTGCTAGTTCTGCCTTTCTCTTACTCCTTTCTCCTCCTTCTCAACTTAACTTTGGATATGATCATTGGAATTCCTGTAGCCATTCTGGGACAGTGAAAGAAAGGCCAAAACAATCTCTGGGACATAAAGGTAGACACCGTTAAGTGATAAACCAACAGCAGCAACCGTCTGTTTGCTGACTCCATTTTATATGAGAGAAATAAGCTCCTGTGTTAGCCACTGAAGGCATGGGACTTTATTGCCTTCAGCTAACAATGGTCCCAACAGTTACCCCTCCTCAGTCCCATCTTTTCATGCAATCAGGTAGATACCGTAGCTTTTCCTTAATCCATAATAGAAATCAAGAATGGGGATTCCTGACACATTAATTGAAACAGCTGCCCTTGCACCTGTCCCATTAATGAAGCACCCCATAAGATTTGCTGTCAACTGTAAAATCAGTGCTCCAATAAATAATTTCCACGATTCCAAAAACTGCTCTACCCCAAAACCTCAAACCCCTAAATCTGCCTGAAATAGTCATTGATTTGAGATGGGGTTGGGTAAATAATGGATTTCTTCAATTGTTCATGTTGCTATTATGACCCTAGTCTGAGAATTAAAGACAAATTGGCTGTGAAAGGATATTACACAGGGGAGACACGCTAAGGACAAGATTAATCTAGACAAATAAATGAAAGCTCAGTTGGTTACAAAGGTCTAAGCTCAAAGAAGCAGGTGTATATTAAACATAGGATGCAATTTTTATAGAAAGACAAACCATATAATTTAGGAAAAGGAGAAATACTATCTCTCTTCCTGATAATGTAAGAGTCAAAGACATGAAATATACTATAAACAATCTTTAAGTAAGAATCAAAGATGAATACACAAGATGAAAGTAAGAATAACTAATGATAGCTGGCACGGTGGCTCACACCTGTAATCCCAGCATTTTGGGGGGCTAAGGCATGCAGATCTTCTGAGGTCAGGAGTTTGAGACCAGCCTGGCCAACATGCCGAAACCCTGTCTCTACTAAAAATACCAAAATTAGCTGAGTGTGGTGGCGGATGCCTGTAATACCAGCTACTCTGGAGGCTAAGGCAGAAGAATTGCTTCAGCCCAGGAGGCAGACATTGCAGTGAGCCGAGATCACGCCACTGCACTGCAGGCTGGGTGACAGAGTGAGACTGCATCTCAAAAAGAAAAACAAAACAAAACAAAAAAAGAGTAATGATAATGATTCCAACCAACTTCCATTTAGCACTTGATCTGAGCCAGGCTAAGTACTTTACATTAATTTTTCTCATTTAACCTTGACAATTACCCTATAAAGAAGTCCTTATGGGCCAGGTGTGGTGGCTTATGCCTGTAATCCCAGCACTTCGGGAGGCAGAGGCGGGAGGATCATGAGGTCAGGAATTCGAGACCAGACTGACCAACATGGTGAAACCCTGTGTCTACTAAAAATACAAAAATTAGCCAGTCGTGTTGGCGCCGGCCTGTAATCCCAGTGACTCAGGAGACTGAGGCAGGAGAATCATTTGAACCCAGGAGGCGGAGGTTGCAGGGCACCAAGATCGCGCCACTGCACTCCAGCCTGGGCAACTAAGTAAGACTTCGTCTCAAAAAAAAAAAAAAAAAAGTCATTTTGGCCGGGCGCAGTTGCTTATGCTTGTAATCCCAGCACTTTGGGAAGCCGAGGCAAGCGAATCACCTGAGGTCGGGAGTTTGAGACCAGCCTGACCAACAGGGAGAAACCCCGTCTCTACTAAAAATACAAAATTAGCTGGATGTGGTGGCGCATGCCTGTAATCCCAGCTACTTGGGAGGCTGAGGCAGGAAAATCGCTTGAACCCAGGAGGCAGAGGTTGCGGAGAGCTGAGATCACATTGTACTCCAGGCTGGGCAACAAGAGCGAAACTCCATCTCAAAAAAAACAAAAAAAAAAAGGTCATTATGAGTGTCTCCATTTTTTAGGTGATGAAACAAAGACTTGAAGAGGTTATGTTATGTTCAACGTGCCTGAGCATGTGCAGCAAGAAGCAGCATAAGGACTCAAACCCACATCCATCTGATGGCAGAGCCCAGGCTCTGAGCACTATTCTGTAACTACTGACCTGTACTGCCTCTATTGTGGATCAAAGGATGCCAGACCTAAGACCCTGAGTGAGCATCTACCCCAGTGGCGCCCAATATTTTCAAGCATGAAGACTCTTATCAATCATTCTTATAAAATTCACCGGTTGAACACACACATAGTAATACAAGTAGCTATAAATTCAACAGGCTCTGAAATGACTGCACTATATTTATAAACCATATTCACTGGGAAAGTAGCAGTTCATATAAATGTGAGACCTAGGATTCATAGAAAGCATAGAATAAAGAAGACTGTCTTTTGGACACTGCTTGTTGAACATGGGAAATTTCTGAACCCTTGGAAATATTTTCTCAACCTCCCTAAGATGGACTTTGTGTCAGTTCTGGTTCTCTAAGCAGCAGAAGCCAAGATAAGATTAGAATTCAAGAGATTTAGAAGCTCAAGAGAAGCTCAAGAGAGTAGGCTTGGAGAGCTTTCAGATCACGACATAGGTCCAATACCAGAGAAAGAGAGAGGGAAGGCGGGATTGTGTAGGAAGAGGCTCAGCCTGGAGCATGGTTCTGAGAAGGCCTTGGCTGTTGATGAGGAGTCCTCCAGCCAAAACTGCTCATTAGGGGAATTGCCTTTGAGTCAACACCAGGACCCCTGCCATGCCCAGTCACTGGCTAGGAGCAGCCTGGTGTAAGTGTGGCCTCAGGTTGATGGGGCCAATATCTGGGAGCTGTCAGTCAACTGTGCTCCCTACAGGAGGTTAGGAGATGGAGTAGCATGTTTCCAAGGCAGCCACAGATTAGGAATGGTGGATATAGTCCAATACCCCCATTTTACAGATGAGGAAAATAAGGCCCAATTATGTTAAGCCACATAATCAAGATGAGAATTTACCTGCTCCAACTCTCATGGTAGTAAGTACTTAAAGACTTTAGGGTTAAATTCACCTACAAAATGTGAGACCTTGGGCAAGTTATTTAATTTCTCTTAGCTCATTGTGCTCCTAATATTAGAATGATAATAGTATCTAACTCATAATACTGTCGTGAGTTTTAAAAGAGAAAATACACGTAAAAATGATTAGCACAGTACCTGGAACACACTTACTACTCCACAATTGGTGGCGATTATTATTTCCAATGCAATAGTTTTTCTAGTTTTTTCCTACTAGATACAGATGAACTAAAGATGAAGAGAGCATCTTATCATGTCCTCCTACTTCCTACCCAATGTGTCCTCTGCATTTTTCTTATTGAAAAGCAATCCAATTCTACGGGAATTATTCCTAAATTACCCCCCCATGTTTGCAAAAATCTTTAATGTTTCAGAAAAGTATCAATATTCCAATTATTATGAATCAAATGGCCTCTGTGCTCAGAAGAGACAAATGTATTATAAACAAACAATTTCATTTTAGGAAGACTTATTCAACAAGTACAGACTGTCTCCAACTTAAATGATATTCCACTTATGATTATTTTCCATTTAGGATGGGTCTATCAGGATGCAATCCCATCATAAGTTGAGAAGCATCTGTATTTAGAGTTGAATCATTTTGTGCTTTCAATATTAATTCAGTTGTTTTACGAGAATAAAAACAAGCCTCTGGTGTTAAAAATCCAACTCAATGCCTTAAAATATTTACTAAAGTGAAAGAGAACAAATCAATGCTGCACCGCCAAGGTCAAGGAGGAACGTGCATATTCTTGGAGAGTCACCGCTGCTCCCAAGAGCTCATCGCTGGTCTTTCACTGAGCTTCCTGAAAGGCAAAGGGAAGCCAGCAGAGCTTAAGCTGGGCTGTCTCTGGGGGTACTGTGTGATAATGAGAAAGGAGAGTTTCATTAAAGACTATGAGCTCTTAGTTCCAGGGAGGGCATGACTTTTTCTCTTTGGCTTGAAGACCTCCTCTACTCTCTGCCTTAAAAATGATAATAATGATAATGGAGAAGTGTATGTCAGGGGTGCCAGAGGGGTAAGGGACACCTGTACTTTCTGCTTAATTTTTCTGCAAACCTAAAACTCAAAACTGCTCTAAAAAGTAACGTTCATTAATTAAAATATGAATCTAAGTGAAATAAGTCAGACACAAAGGGTCACATGTATAATTCCACTTATATGAAATGCCCAGCATAGGTAAATCTATTGAGACAGAAAGTGGAGAGTGTTGGCAGGGAATGACTGCTAATATGGGGTGTCTTCGGGGGTGATGGAAATGTTCTGGAATTAGATAATGGTGATGTTTGCATAATTTTCTGATTGTACTAAAATCACTGAATTGTACACTTTGAAAGGGTGGATTTTGCATTATGCAAATTATATTTCAATAATTTAGAAAAAAAACAGTGCACTAGGTATAATGAAGATGATATCTGTTTTACATTTAATCAGGAGACAACAGAATATAGAAGAATGGAGTACAGTACAGAGGGAATGGAACCAGCAAAGGTGTTTTTCCCTCCTGCCTCAGGACTTTGTCCACCACCCTCTGAAGAGCTGCCCTGATGCCAGCTGCTGAACTAGCTCTCAACTCTCTTCCCCTTTCCTAGTTTCTGTGGTTGTGTGTTGAAAGGGGCTCTGGTCTGCCGATGCAAATAGCTTTTTCTATGTGCTCTCATTTCTCTTGCTCTCCATTTATCTGCTAACTACATTTGCCTGTTATTTCTTGACTTCTCTTTGCCTGACCTTGTGAACTTTCATTCTAAGCATGAGCATCTTAGTATGCAGCAAAGACTTTCCCTCTAGTTTTCTTTTTGTTGTTGTTGTTATTTGTTTTGTTTTGTTTTGTTTTGTAAGAGGGTCTCACTCTGTCGCCCAGGCTGGAGTGCAATGGCGCTATCTCGGCTCACTGCCACCTCTGCCTCCTGGGTTCAAGCGATTCTCCTGCCTCAGCCTCCTGAGTAGCTTGGATTACAGGCACTCGCCACCACGCCTGGCTAATTTTTGTGTATTTTTAGTAGAGACAGGGTTTCACGATGTTGGCCAGGCTGGTCTCAAACTTCTGACCTCAAGTTATCTGCCTGCCTCAGCCTCCCAAAGTGCTGGGATTACAGGCGTGAGCCACCTTGTCCCACCTACCTGTAATTTTCAACACTATCCTGTAGAAATACTGATACCCTGAATGCTTGATTGCCTATAGTCAGTGCTTAGCTTCAGATGGTATCCGTGTTTAGTTTTTTCTGACCTCTGCTTTAGTCAAGGGCATGCCCCAGAGGGTAGCTCTTTTGTATCCATCATGAGAAATCCTGAGTCATCCATTCCCCTCCATTTTCAACCCTGTGTGCATTTTTAACATGATTTCTAAGGATAGCTCTAAGCCTAATAGAGACTCCATACTCTCTGTTCCTGCCAATGAGTGACAGTGGTTTGTGGACTAGAAATGCGTGCACTCTCTCACCTTACTTCTTCGAGAAGGTGATTTTCAGATCAATAGGGAAGCTGGTAAGCTATTTTTCCCCCAGCTTGCTTGGCTAACTTCATTTGTGGACAAAGCACATTCATCTTTTACTTTTTACTTCAGAAAATCATGCTGACAGAGGGCCAATCTGATTCCTTGCAGAGCAGTTCATACCATCTGAAGAAAATGGTCTTGATTTCCCAAATACAGACCCCTCTTGCATTTGGCGTTTTGGTTTACTAAATGGAAGGTTCTTGGCAAGGAACTGCTTACGGAAAATTGCTGTTCTTGTGTCAAACATCAAGGAAATGTTCATAGATTAATGGAGCTATGTCAAAAGGACAAAGAAACATTGACTTTGAAAAAAGAAAAAACCGTTACAGAAACTGAGGAGAGTTCAACTTACATTCTGGATAAAAAGAAAAAGAAAAGCAAAGATTAAAAAGCAAACAAACATAGAACTAGCTAAGTGAACAGACCCATCAGACTATAATGTTTCCACGTGTCATTCCTACTTTGCCAGCCCCCATCTTCATCCCAATATTCTTCCTAGGCAAAGTGTAAGCAGAAAGCAATTCAAGTTTTATGTGACAACTTTGGACTTCTTAGAATGTTTATTAAATGCTTATAAAGATGGTACAAGCTCCTCTCAGCCAGTATTGATAACGTTCTACCTGAAACATTCCGTTCGAGGTTTCTAACAGCATCTGACAAGACACTTCATGTGTGTAATTGCCGGTACTCCCATATTTTCCAGGTTAATACAAATGTCTTTCAAACTGTTCCATTTCAACAGTCATGTCCTTACTCTTCCTGAGGCTTTCAAGATCTGTTAGGATCAAATAAGATGACTTGTGAAAGTCTTTTGTAAATGCCAAAGTTATAAAGAGAATTTGGTGATTTTTGGTATATGCATTAAAAAACTACCCAATAGTAAAAGATAAGAGCAGGCAGGTCGCACAAAAAGATACACAAATGGCCTTCAAATATGTAAATAATGCTCTATTTTGCTCGTAATAAACGAAATGCAAATTAAAATAACACTGAGTGAGATGCCATCTCTCAATTATCCAGTTGGCCAAAAAAAGCCAAAAGTTTGACAATGCACTCTGTGGCAAGGCTATGGAAAAAAATATATTCTCACATGTTACTGGTGGGAGAGCAAAGGAATACAACCACATGGACAGGAATTTGGCATTTTCTAGCGAAATTACATATATATTAAGCCTTTGATCCTACAATCTCACCGCTAGAAATTTACCCTAAAAATATACCTTCACAAATACAAAAAAAATTGTAAGTTATTCACTACATTATTTGTAACAAAAAAATTTTAGCAACAACTCAAATGCCCATCCACAGGATGTGAACAAATTATGGTTCCTCTATACAATGGAGCACTATATAGTCATCAAAAAGAATGAGAGAAATCTCCATGAATGATAGGGAGTAGCAGGCAGCCAAGTGAGAAAAAGCAAAGTGCAAAAGAGTGTTCACAATATGTTCTTTTGGGTAAGAAAGACAGAGAAATAAATACAAATTTATAAATATTTCCTTATTTTTGCATAAAGAAGGTCAGGAAAGATAAATTAAAAACTAAGTCAGGCACAGTGGCTCATTCCTGTAATCCCAGCACTTTGGGAGGCTGAGGTGGGAGGATCTCTTGAGTCCAGGAGTTTGAGATCAGCCTAGGCAATATAGTGAGACCTCGTCTCTACAGATATCTATGTCTATACCTATCTAGATAGATAGATAGATAGATAGATAGATAGATAGATAGATAGATAGATAGATTTATAGATATTTATAGATAAATAAATATATATCCCATCTGAGGAAAATAGTATTGATTTCCCAAATAAAGACCTCTCCTGCATTTGGTGGTTTGGTTTACTAAATGGAAGGTTCTTAGCAAGGAATGGCATATAGATAGATAGATAGATAGATAGATAGATAGATAGATAGATAGATATAGATATATATATTCACCATGCCCAGTGAACATATATAAATATTTTTTCATTATTTAAATATGATATATTTAATTGATTTAAATATTATAAATATATTATCATATATGATAAATATATCATATATTATATTACACATATACACATTCACCAAGCATGGTGGTGTGCATCTGTAGTCCCAGCTACTTGGGATGCTTAGGTAGGAGGATCACTTGAGCCCAAGAAGTTGAGGCTGCAGTGAGCTGTGATTGCACGACTACACTCCAGCCTGGGTGACAGAATGAAACCCTGTTTCAAAAAAATAATAAAAATAAAAATAAACTAATGAATATAGCTGTCAATAGGAGGTTGGTGGATGGGATATAGGGAAAAGAGATACAAGTAAGGCTTCCCTGATTAGAACTAATTTATGGTTTTAACTTTTAAGCCATATAAATATTTTATATATTCAAAATATAAAATTAAATAAAAATAAAGATAAAAGAAAACCTTAATGTTAAATAAATTACTCTTACTTTATACTTGATAGATAACACAGTCACACAGTAAAATGAGTTAATTCAAATAACTTGTAAATACCATTTAGTATGGTATATATATAATGTATATCCTTAATAGAATATATCTTCTTTTTTTTCCTTTTTTTTGGAGACAGAGTCTCCCTCTGTCACCCAGGCTGGAGTGCAGTGGCACAATCTTGGCTCACTGCAACCTCCACCTCCCGGGTTCAAGAGCTTCTTCTGCCTCAGCCTCCCAAGTAGCTGGGACTACAGGCACACACCACCATGCCCTGTTAATTTTTTGTATTTTAGTAGAGACAGGGTTTCACCGTGTTGCCCAGGTCTCAAACTCCTGAGCTCAGGCAATCCGCCCACCTTGGCCTCCCAAAGTGCTAGAATTACAGACGTGAGCCACCACGCCCAGCCTAGAATATATCTTAAAACCGAAAGAATTGCAAAGAAATCTTGAACTTTACGTAATAGGTTTATTGATAGCAGTATTCTCGGTTATTGTATTCTAAAACTATTTTGTGTTTATTGTAAGATAGTATAACAAGTAAATATATTAATGTTGGAGTGTTTTCACTGTGGAGCAAGGAAAGTGCATATGCATGAAATAGCGGAATTGAGGTTTTAAATTGTTTTTTATTTTTTATTTTTATTTATTTATTTCTTTTGAGATGGAGTCTTGCTCTGTTGCCCAGGCTGGAGTGCAGTGGCGCGATCTCGGCTCACTGCAAGCTCTGCCTCCTGGGTTCATGCCATTCTCCTGCCTCAGCACTCCAAGTAGCTGGGACTACAAATGCCTGCCACCAGGCCCAGCTAATTTTTTGAATTTTTAGTAGAGACGGGGTTTCACCATGTTAGCCAGGATGGTCTCGATCTCCTGACCTTGTGATCTGCCCGCCTCGGCCTCCCAAAGTGCTGGGATTACTAGCGTGAGCCACCGCGCCCGGCCTTACATTCTTTTTGTTTGAATTGATGAATCATTAGGAATTCATCATTTAATTGTTTCTGCAACTCTGTCTATAAAATGTCCCAGAAGCAACGATGCTTCAGTAGCAAGTGGTACATCTTGCACTCAGTTCTTTAAGAGAGCTTTCTCAAGGCAGGTTTTGTCCATATCCTTATCTGTGCATCCCACATTGCCCTCGTCACCACAGACCCCTTATTAAAGGTCTTAATTGTTCCTCCAACACTTGCTCAAATTACAGCTCTCATTGAATTGGGTCTTTATCCATTGATTCCCCATAGGAAGCACTGAGTTCCTTCAACATGCCTGTTAAGTGTTGACTATGGATTTGCAACAACAGCACTTTCTCTCTATGCTCCAGCCCTAATTCTCTTGGCAGAATGGTATTTCCTCAGCTCCAGTGATGGCATTCGCTGTGTTTTGTCAGCAGGAGGAGCATTTGAAACTCTTTTTGGCCAGAAGAGTTATTTGCTGCTTGTGATCTCTCTGAAAACGGATCGCCCATTAAAAAGGAGCAGGAAAGTGATGACACTTCCTATGTAGCTCCATTAAGTTTCCTCAGAAGCCATTGGTCAAGCTGTTACTCTTTAATCACTTCATGACCAACATCATGTGGGTGCACTAGGTGTTCTGCCTGCTTTGACATGGTGTCATCCTAGGTGGAGCCAAATCCATAAAATCTGGATGATAGGAAAGACAGTCCGAGACATCCTGCAGCTTGTCTGGAACGTCTCTTAGACTCAGTCGAGTATATTTCACAGGTGTCCTGGAACTAGCGCATATAAGCTCACAAGAAGAGATTGCTAAATTTTCAGTTTTGCAAACCTATTGCTGAAATGTTGGTAGCTTGAAATCAGCCTGGTGGAAATACGTATTGGCAAACACTAAAATTCAGAGCTTTTCCTCCCAATCCCTGCCAGTTACATATTCACCAGCACACTATTATTAGTAATGGGAACTTAGTGCACCATAGCATAGTGATTATGCACATGATTTTATAGCCAGGTTGATTTGAATGAAAGTCCTAGCTGTACACTTATTATATTACTCAACTTTAGTTTCCAAAAATAAAAGTGATATTTAAAAAATAAATGTAACCAGTAATATTAAATTAGAGAAAAAATTCCTATTACTGGATAACACTGATTTCCCATTTCTCATACTTCCATTTGTGGAACTTCCATTAGGGTAGAACTCAGGAATTTTCTGTGATCCCAAAGAATAAGGAGTGACTTACATGATTGATGAATTTAGAAGAGCTCAGCATGGGTGACTACCATCCCAGCACATGGCATCACACCTCATGGTCCAAGATAGTTGCTTAAGCATCCCTGTCATGTATACAGGACAACCAGCAGGAAGGAGGAAGGCACAAAGAAGTGCATGCCACTTTTCTTTAAGTACACTTCCCAAACATTACACATGACACTTGTGTTTATATCCCACTGGCCAGAACTTAAGCATATGGCCACTCAAACTGAAAGGGAAGCTAGAAATGTTTTTATTCTAGTGAGCCACATGCCCAACTGAAAATGAGGATTTCTTTTAATATAGAAGAAATTCATTGAATAATGGAAAATGGGGGAAATTAATAATCTCTGACACATCACTTAAACATTAGACACAGAGCTTTGCTCATAGTAAGCATTCAATTAATATCACCCATAGCTTTTTTTTATCAAAAGCATCCAAGTTACTCTGTACCTCCATGACTATAATTATATGGAATCTTCAAAGCCAAAATCTTCCTTTGGCTAAAGATTTTTGTTACTATTTTCTAGAGTCCGGTGTTTAAAATTCAAACACCCCTTAGAAGGGCCAATACACTGAAAGAGAGAAGTGTTTAATGTATTAGCATTTGATATGGTTTGGCTATGTCCCCACCCAAATCTCATCTTGAATTATAGTTCCCATAACCCCCATGTGTCATGGGAGGGATCTGGTGGGAGGTGATTAACTCATGGAGGTGGTTACCCCTGTGCTGTTCTTGTGATAGTCAGTGAGTTCTCATGAGATCTGATGGTTTTATAAGGGGCTTTTTCCCCTTTTCTTGGCACTTCTCTCTCCTGCTGCCATGTAAAGAAGGACATATTTGCTTCCCCTTCCACCAGGATTGTAAGTTTCCTGAGGCCTCCCCAGACATGCAGAACTGTGAATCAGTGAAACCTCTTTCCTTTATAAATTACCCAATCTCAGGCAATTCTTGATATCAGCATGGGAACAGACTAGTATAGTAAACTGGTACTGCAGAGAGTGTGGTGCTGCTATGAGGATACATGAAAATGCGGAAGCAACTTTGGAACTGGGTAACAGACAGAGGTTGGAACAGTTTGGAGGGCTCAAAAGAAGACAGAAAAATGTGAAAAAGTTTGGAACTTCCTAGAGACTTGGAGGGCTCAGAAGACAGAAACAGGTGGGAAAGTTTGGAACTTCCTAGAGACTTGCTGAATGGCTTTGACCAAATTGCTGATAGTGATATGGACTAAGTCCAGGCTGAGGTGGTCTCAGATGGAGATGAGGAACTTGTAGGGAACTGGCATAAAGGTTATTCTTGCTTTAGCAAAGAGACTGGCAGCATTTTGCCCATGCCCTAGAGATCTGTGGAACTTTAAATGTGAGAGAGATGATTTAGGGTATCTGGTGGAAGAAATTTCTAAGTGGAAAAGTGTTCAAGAGGAAGCATAGCATAACAGTTTGGGAAATTTGCAGCCTGACAATGCAATAAAAAAGAAACCCATTTTTTGGGGAGAAATTCAAGCCTGCTGCAGAAATTTGCATAAGTAACAAGGCGCCAAATGTTAATCACCAAGACAATGGGGAAAATGTCTCCAGGGCATGTCAGAGACCTTTGCAGCAGCCCTTCCCATCACAGGCCAGGAGGCCTAGGAGGGAAAAATGGGTTTCGTGGGCCAGCCCCAGGGCCCCCCTGCTCTGTGAAGCCTCGGGACATGGCGCCCTGCATCTAAGCTGCTTCAGATTCAGCCGTAGCTAAAAGGGGCCAAGGTATAGCTCAGGGTGTAAACCCCGAATCCTTGGCAGCTCCCATGTGGTGTTGAGCCTACAGGTAGATGGAAGTCAAGAATTGAGGTTTGGGAACCTCCACCTAGATTTCAGAGGATGTATGGAAATGCCTGGATGTCCAGGTAGAAGTGTGCTGCAGGGGTGGAGCCCTCATGGCGAACCTCTGCTAGGGCAGTGAAGAAGGGAAATGTGGAGTTGGAGCCCTGACACAGAGTCCCCACTGGGACACTGCGTAGTGGAGCTGTGAGAAGAGAGCCACCATCCTCCAGACCCTACAATGGTAGATTCATGGACAGTTTGCACTTGGAAAAGTCACAGACACTCAATGCCAGCCTGTAAAAGCAACCAGGAGGGGAGCTGTGCCCCGCAAAGCCATAGGGGTAGAGCTGCCCAAGGCTGTGGGAGCCCACCTCTTGCATCAGCATGACCTGGATGTGAGATATTGAGTCAAAGGAGATCATTTTGAAATTTTAAGGTTTAATGACGGCCATATTGGATTTCAGACTTGCATGGGGCCTGTAACCCCTTTGTTTTGGCCAATTTCTCCCATTTGGAATGGGTGTATTTACCCAATGCCTGTACTCCTGTTGTATCTAGAAAGTAACTAAATTTGATTTTGATTTTACAGGTTCATAGACAGAAGGGACTTAAAGGCAAAGTCTCAGCTGAGGCAGAGGACTTGGACTTTTGGGTTAATGCTGGAATGAGTTAAGACTTTGGGGAACTGTTGAAAGGCATGATTGTTTTGAAATTTGAGAACATGAGAGTTGGGAGGAGCTGGGGTGGAATGATATGATTTGACTATGTCACCACCCAAATCTCATCTTGAGTTGTAGTTTCCATAATCCCCACATGTTGTGGGAGGGACCCAGTGGGAGGTAATTGAATCATGGGAGTGGTTACCCCCATGCTGTTCTCGTGATAGTGAATGAGTCCTCATGTGATCTGATGGTTTTATAAGGGTTTTTTTCCCCCTTTGTTCACTACTTCTTTCTCCTGCTGCCATGTGAAGAAGGATGTGTTTGATTCTCCTTCTGCCATGATTGTAAGTTTCCTGAGGCGTCCTCAACCATACTGAACTGTGAGTCAATTAAGCCTCTTTCCTTTATAAATTACTCAGTCTCAGGCAGTTCTTTATAGCAGTGTGAGAACAAACTAATTACCCTTGTATGTAAAAGTCTCCATAGGAAGCAGGGAAGGAACTTAGGCATTTTAATCAAGTGGGAGATTACAGTTGTGGATTGGGGTAGACATTGTCCAAAGCTTGCATTCATAAATGGTGAAGGGGAGGGATGAGAGTACCTGGGAGGGCAAAGACCACAGAGGCCGGATATTGAAAGGGGTGGGTATATGCTAATTACAAACTCCTTCTAATTTCTTAGTTTTCATAAAGCTGGCCCTGAACTTTTAAGTAAAATAGAATCTGGACCTTTGCTTTCTAGTCTATAAGATGATGTTTTCCCTTATTTTCTTCTCCTTTTATTTAGCTAAGGCATGATTTAAAAGTCTTTCTTGACTTAGCCTCCACCATCCTAGACTGTATCCTTTACTGAAGGAAGGGTTTGCCATGTGCTACCTGTGTGAACTTGAGCAAGTGGTAAAACTCTCTGTGCCTCTTTCCCTGGATGAAAAAGGAGGTAACAATAGTATCTAGCTCAAAAAGTTGTTGTGAGGATTAAATTAGCGAATACATACAAAGCACATGAAACAGAGCCTGACACATAGTAAGTGCATATGGATTTTGTTGTTATTAGGATTAATTCTGGCCCATATCACATAGTACTATACTCTTCTAAAGGTAGAGATCTTTATCTCTTATAAACAGAATGGTGTCAAAATGGTACGTGTAATCATCCTCATATTTTCTCCTAGGAGGTTATGAAGGTTAATCCTGTAAATGCCATCATCATCAATATGACATAAATGCATTAAGTATGGCTTGGAAATTTCCTGGGATTATCTATGTTCATTTCAGGTTCTATAGCATTCTACTATGTCCTTATGTAGAGAAAGGAATGACTCATCCTTTTGCTCATTCAACAAATACTTTGCTCAGTACTAAAGAGATATTGAAGCACAGGACATGTTCCTTCCTTAAGAACCTCACAATTTTGTGGGAGAGAAGACATCCAGTATAGTGAAAATAGTGCTGATTATTGTCTATAACATCGATCTCTATATATCTATCTAGCTATTATCTATCTATCCATCTCACAGTGAGGAAGGGTATATTTAACAGAATGCTCCCTGTTGCAAATGATTGAAATCCAACTTAGACTCATTTAAAGGAAATGGAGAATTTATTGGCTCATTCGTTGATTCATTTATTCGAAAAGAAACAGCTGAGCTGTCTCCAGGTAAACTTTTCAAGAATTTCAACGCTGGATCCACATCTTTAGGAATCTGCCTCTCTTTCTCTCTCCCTCTTTGCTCTTCTTTCCTCTGTGTTGGTTTATTCTCAGACACGTTCTCTGCATGTGGACCAAAGGTGACCACTAGATTGGTCTGCTACTCTACCAACCTCATCTGAAATGGGGAGCCCCTTTCTCAACAGCTGTAGTAAAAGTCCTGGAGCTGGTTTTCATTGGTCTGGATGAGTCTTGTGTCCATCCATGAGCTACGCACTGGGACTCTGAACTGGGACTTTAAAATCAAGCACCCACCTTGTGGAGCTGGAGGCAGGATCAGTCTCACCCAAACCTTATGAACTAGAAGTGGGATAAGTGGTTTCATCAATGAAAAGTAGGGCACTATTACCATGAGAAGGGCAGTTAAACACTGGAAAGGCAAAAACAAAAAAAGTCTACAACTGTAGATCAGCTCATCAGTCCTAGGGGATGAAGTGGGGAATGGGGTTTCAAGGAAGATCCCATGGAGGAGCTGATGTTTGGAACAAGTTTTGAAGGGCATTTGGAATTCAGCTGACAGATCAGAGAATTCAAGCAAAGGGAAGAACCTGAAGAAAGACCACAAGCTATTAAGAACATGTGGCTTAGGTTAGGATATGATTTGTGGAGAAAACAGGCAATGAGACAGGGAAGATGGGCAAGTATGCAGCCAGTATGAATCCAGTATGAAGGCCTTTGTGTGCCCAGGTGAAGATGATGAGGACACACATCTTCAAATTGGATGGAGATTTTTCCATGTTATTTCATTCATATTTCAATAAAAGAAATTAACACAAAAAAGTTGAAGACATAAATTGTGATTTATTTATCTTTGTTGATCCATTGCCTAGCACAAGGGCCTGATAAATGTTTATGGATCTGAAGTTGAAATGTAAGTTTGTGTAAATGTATGTAAATTTGTGTTGAACATGCCCACATGGCATAGTGCCTGGTACATTTTAAGTACTCGAGAAATGTTAGCTATTATGTCTTAGTGGTCATTAAGTCAATTTTTGATAATGCATATTTATCTTTTATTATGTCTCAAACTTCAGCTAATTCATGCTACTTAATCTCAGAAAATTAGAATAAGACTTTGGAATGCATTTAATTCAAAAACATTATTTTGCAACTTGTACCCAAATCAGCGACCCCCAAGAAAGCTTAATACTACTGCCTGATGACTTGCAAAATAAAATACATAAATCAAACTGTATTTTGAAACACTATGAGAAAAATGGCTCACAAAAATCACACAGGAAGTGGCTCTTTAAGCTTGGTGAGGATTATTTTTCATTTGAGTGAGACTGAGGTCAGTTCATTCTTCTGTGAGTTTCTCTGTTAATTAATTTTATGCTCTTGCTGGCCTACTCTTTTCACTTTCCTAGAACCCCTAGGACTATAGGAAATAACAGGTAATCATGCTAACCACTCCTCTTGGATTATTATTCCATATTATTTCATATAAATATTGTTATTATCATAAGCACATGGTTATAAAACTAAACTTTAACTTACAGAAAACATGGATGCAGGAAATGGCATATAGAAACCGGAATTCCATTCCTAGTGGGAATCCCCATCTGCCTGTGGCTTGAAACCTGATGTCCAAAGCCTTAATATAATAGAAAAAAGAGGAGAGAAACCACATAATGTGTATTCAACAAATGTTTATCAAGCACGTCCTGTGTGTCAGGAATGATTCTAGAAACTGCAGTTACGGAATATCTGCTTGGAGATAAAGCAGAGAAGGGGGTAGGAAGTGGAGGGACTGGACAGGGATCTCTTGGGAAGGTGAAATTGAAGAAAGACCAGAAGGAGATAAGGGAACAGTTTTGCTGATATCGGAGGGGAGACTACTCCAGAAATGGGAACAACAAGTGCAAATGACTCACCAGGATGGAGAGATCCTTATGTACCTGGTAGGATAGGGGATGACAAGGAAACCAGTGTGTCTGGGGCAGAATGGACAAAAGGGAGGGTAGTAGGGGATTAGGTCAGAAGGTAGCAGACTGCATGGTCCCTGAAGGCAGCTGGGAAGATCCATCATTCTTTTTCTTTGCAGAATGCCCTGTCTCCTCTGTGTGCTGCTGTTTTCTCCTTCCCTTGCCTTTTCCTTACTCAGCAGACATTTTTCTTTCTCTTTCTCAATACCATTTGTTACTTTTAACTGTAACATCTCTTGTAGAAGCAGCAAGGTGATTTGGTTTTGGGAAAAGTATCTCTGTTGCTTGTGTCAATCTAAGTTCTCCTCCTTCCTGCATTGCAGCTCAGTCAATCAGATTATCTCTGTCCCTAGAATGAGACTCACCAGGATGGAGAAGGATTGAAGCTGAATTGGCCTGACTATAGAACCCTGAAAAGATTGCGTGTTTGTTTCTGGTCCCTGGTTCTGTAAAGCTGCTGTGGTTTCTGTTCTTTCTGGGACTTGCCTGTCCAACTTTCCTCTCAATTTCATAATCTGACAAAGGCCTTCCAGTAAATTCATTTTTAACTTAACAGAGAGGCCCTAACATTGTAAATCCACCTTGACCCCTCTTCCTGTCATGACTTATATCATATGGTATCCCCATTAATGCTAGTCCATAGACTTATGGGAACCTGTCCTTTTACAACTATAATAAATTTTTCATTATAAACTTAATTTTCAGTCTGAAGCAATTGCTAGAGTTATGTATTGGGTTGTCAGGATAGTTTTTGTTTTAAATTTTTAAGCAAAGTAACTGTTTTTTCTATGATTTGACACATTAGGAAAAAGTTGATCACTACTACAAGATACGGAATAAAGAAAAAAATAAATTACTAAAGAGATGGAAAGAATTAGAATGTCATGATGAAGTTCACAGGTTCTGGAATCAGGCAGTTTGCATTTGTAGCTCAGCTTTGCCATGTGGTAGCTATATAGTCTTAGGCAAAGACTTATCTTAGTGGGGTCAGCATCTAGAAGCAGGTGCTGACATGAGGATTCCAGTGCAAGTATTTATTTAGGAGGTGATCCCAGGAAACCCCAGTAGGGAATGTGAGACAGGGAAGTGAAGGCAACCAATAGAAGGTTCATTATCAAGACAGTTATATGTGGACCACTGAAGCATAATCCCACTAGGAACTTCCAGAAGCCAGTGTGGGAAATGGATCTCAGTACTCTCTCACCCAAGTAGCACAGGAGCTGGGGTATTTATACACCAACTCCCGTTAGTCATTGCCTAAAGTCTGCTGAGGTATGTGCCAGGGTGGGAAGTGGGCGTTAATTTCCCAGCACTTCTAGCCTGCTCTGGTGGCCAGGGAAGGCCCTTAGGCAGAGAGACAGATCCTGGCAACAGGAAGTCAGCCATTGTCCCGTTGAAATGGGGAGGCCTTGATGGACTGGGGAGAGGCACTGACAGTATCCACTATACTACTTAGCTCTGAAAGCATCAGTTTCCCCATTTGGTAAAATGGGAATAATAATAGCAACACACGGGGTAGTTATGAAGATTAAATGAGACATATGCACTACATAACTAGAGTTCAGTAAATATGAGCATTATGAAAGACACAAAAAGAGAAGCATGTAGAAAGCCCTGGAGGGGTGAGTAGGGAGAACTGGGAGGCAGTAAGTTGTAAAAAATAATAATAATAACTTTTTTTTTTGAGACAGGGTCTCACTCTGTCCCCCAGGCTGGACTGCAGTGGTGCAATCACAGCTCACAGCAGACTCAACCTCCTGGGCTCAAGTGATCGTCCTTCCTCAGCCTCCCGAGTAGCTGGGGTTACAGGTGCGCCACCATGCCCAGCTAATTTTGTTTTTTTTGTTGTTGTTGTCTTTTTTGTTGTTTTTTAAGAGACAGGGTCTTCCTATGTTGCCCAGGTTGGTCTTCAACTCTGGGCCTCAAGTGATCCTTCTGCCTCCACCTTCCAAAGTGCTGGGATTACAGACATGAGTCACGACATGCGGTCAGAAAAAAATAAAATAACTTTTATGAGTTAAAAATACAAAACAGACCTCAAGAAAGGAGAAATGCCCTTCAACACATTCCAGCAGCAAACAGCCTGCCTATAAACAACCTAAGCAAATATGGAGTCTCTCTCTGTCACCTCGACTGGAGTGCAGTGGCTCGATCTCAGCTCACTGCAAGCTCCCCCTTCCAGGGTTCACACCATTCTCCCACCTCAGCCCCCCAAGCAACTGGAACTACAGGTGCCCACCACCACGCCCAGCTAAGCAACTATTTTTTTACTATGGAGTCAGGAAGAAGGTTTGAGCAGCAAAATTCTCCATGCCCTGAAGGTTGGTAAATACAGTGGGAGGAAAGGGGAGAGAAGAGAAAGGACTGCTTTTCGAGCTGTTTGTTGCTCTTTCTCGCTGTCTCGACTAATGAGGATAATCAGCTCTTGCAACACAGCAACCTCACAGGCTTCTGACGTTTCTAAAGATGAGGGAAGGGAAATTGGGTCATAAGGCATTAGTTCTAGTTTAAATAAAAGAAATGAAATGAAAGCTCTTTTATTAATTTTAAATGAATTTACTTTGTTAATTTACTTTTGATGATCCTGAGCTCGATTTCTTTTGTTCCCAACAAGCTCTGCAGCTCGCACCTCCTTAGTAGATCTTACATCTGCTCCCTCCTTAGTTCAGATCCTGCTGGCTCCTGGCATAGACGCTTCATTCAACGTTTATCCACTTCACTAATATTTATTGCAGACCTCTATTGTGCCAGCTGCTGTTCTCGGCACTGAGGGTCATCCCCAACAAAGTCCCTGCTCTGATGGAGTTTACACCCAAGAACGTGTGGGTGTGGGTGGGAGAGAGGGCTGGGTGGGGAGAGGAGAAGATAGATGATAGACAGTTCAGTATGCGTGACTCAGGACATGTCAAGCGCTGGAGAGCAAACCGGGGGCGCGCAGCAGTGTGAAGGTGGGTCTCACCTTTGGGAGAGAAGGTTCTCTGATAGGGAGACATTTGAGACCTGAAGGAAGTGAGAGAGGCAATCGTGCGGGTACCCGGAGAAGAGTATTACAGGCAGAGGGAAATGGCAAGCACAAAAGCCCGGGGCAGGAAAGCACTTGGTGTATTTGAAGCTCAAGAGGAAAGCCTGCGCAGTTGGACTGAGAGAGCAAGTGGGAGCCTGGAGGCAACTGAAGATGACCGCGGAGAGGCTGAGGTGAACGTCTGGGGCAGAGAGGGAAGGGCAGAGGGCAGACCAGGAGCAACTTGTAAAGACGTGGCGCTTTTGCTGCACATGAGATAGGAAGTCAGGAGCAGGATAACCAGCAGAAGAGTGACGTGATCTGACTTTTACACTTTAACAGGATCCCCCTGGCTGTTTTGAGAACAGACTGACAGGAAGCAAAGGTGGAAGCAGGAAGCCCGGGTAGGGATGCTCTTACTGTAATTCAGGCTAGCGATGATGTGGTTTGCACCAGCGTGGAAATGGTGGAGGTGGTAGGAGCCAGATGTGTTCTGGATCTATTTTGAACATACATCCAATAGAATTTGCTGATAAATTGTCTCTGTGGTGTATGAGAATTGACAGGAATCAAGAATGACTTAATGTGGCTGGGCGCGGTGCCTCATGCCTGTAATCCCAGCACTTTGGGAGGCCAAGGCGGGCAGATCACGAGGTCAGGAGATTGAGATCATCCTGGCTAACACGGTGAAACCCTGTCTCTACTAATAATACAAAAAATTAGCTGGGCGTGGTGGCGGGCACCTGTAGTCCCAGCTACTCGGGAGGCCGAGGCAGGAGAATGGCGTGAACCCAGGAGGCGGAGCTTGCAGTGAGCCGAGATCGCACCACTGCACTCCAGCCTGGGCGACAGAGCAAGACTCCGTCTCAAAAAAAAAAAAAAAAAAGAATGACTTAATGTATTCAGTAAAATGATATGTACCACATGCCAGGCACTGTCCCAGACACAGTGAATGAAACAAACCAAAATCGTGCCCTCACAGTTTCTCTCTAGTAGGGAAAACGGAACACACAGAAATAACAAACTTTAAGTATGCTGAGTGGTGGTAAGTGCTAAGAAAAAAAACAACACAAGGATAAGATTAGGAAACATCAGGGTAGGGGTTGTGATTATAAAGAGGGTTTCAAAAAAGCCCTCACCAAGGAGGTAGGATTGAAGTAAAGACCTGAAGGAGGTGAAGTGGTGAACCATGTAGCTATCTCAGGGAACAGCATTTCCAGCAAAGAGAATAGCACGTGCAAAGGTCCTGAGGTTTTAAACACATTGACTTTGAGATACCAATTAGAGATCATAATGGAGCTGTCATGTGGGTAGTTGTTGACATACAGTCTGGAGTTCAGGGGAGATCGCTGAGACGATCTCCAAAGTAGTCCTCTTGGCATTGGACCCACCCTACTCCAGGTAGTTATGAGCAACTATCAAAGTTTCCCTGCGACTGATGGGTTTGCCAGGATACAGAACTTTCAAGGCTAAAACCAAGATAGTCCTGGGTAAACCAGACAGTTGGTCACCCTAATTGCAGGTAGTCCTCCATCCTCCTGTCAGAGAGATGCTTCTCAAATGTAATCGTAAAAAACAATGGCTCCTGAAAAACTTTCAGTGGTTCCTTCTAGCATGCAGGATAAAAGTCAACATTCTGAAGAGCTCAGTGCAAACATCCCTTCCTATTCTGGCTCCAGCATCTCTCCTGCACCTCCCTCACTGCACCATCCCCTTCCCGCTGCCCCTGCCAGCCAGCATACCTTTCTCAACAACCATCTAGCTCTCTGGCATTCACGCTTCCTGAATGCAAGGTATATTAGTTTGTTCCCTGCTAATAAAGACATACCCAAGACTGGGTAATTTATAAAGGAAAGAAGTTTAATTGACTCACAGTTCCACAGGGCTGGGGAGCCTCCAGAAACTTACAATCATGGTGGAAGAGGAAGCAAACAAGTCCTTCTTCACATGGCAGCCACAAGGAGAAGTGCCAAGCAAAAGGGGGAAAAGCCCTTTATGAAACCATCAGATCTCGTGAGAACTCACTCACTATCATGAAAACAGCCTGAGGGTAAGCACCCCCATGATTCAATTGCCTCCCACTGGGTCCCTCCCATGACATGTGGGGATTATGGGAACTACAATTCAAGATGAGATTTGGGTGGGGACACAGCCAACCCATGTCACATGGGGACATTTTAAGCCACCCCAACCCCAGTTTTCTCATAGCCTAATCTCTTTGCCCACCCTTCCCCTGGCCTTCCACTTCTCTGTGTAGTAAAAATTCTTCTCTTGCTTAAATCTTGCTTAAATTTTGAACACACCTCCTGGAAGCCTTCCTGGGTGTAGTAATTCTATCTCCATGACCAGGGTACTTCCTCTGTCCTGCTAAAGGCTGAATCCCGGCTTGGTGGGTCCAGAAGCTTGTACAATTTGGGGGCAGCTTTAAGAAAAATAATAAATTACAAATTTAGGTATAAAAGTGAGTATTTAGAAGGGACACATGTAAACGAGGAGTCCTGAGGCTGAAGAATGACAGTAAATTGGCCTCTGATCCTACCTTTTCCATTCCATGCAATAATTGTAGCTTTCTGGAGATTAAAAGACACGAAGTGACCCACTTGTGTGAAATGGCCAGGTAGGCCTCCTGGCCAGAGTAAGTGCTTAACAAATATTTGTTTCTCCTCTTTTCCCACCATGGGGTTCTGCCTGCCTTTCATCAGTCACATCCTCCTGAGGCTGGGCAACAAGCCAGGAAATGATGTTGTTTTCTATGAATACAGGAACTGATTTAGCTCAGCTATCTTACATTTCAGAATCAAGATCCATGTTTTAGCTGAAATATTTTCCCTGCCACGGATGAGTTAAGATGACTTAATTGGTCCTTTGACCCTCATATTTTGTCAGCAGGTCAGAATGTACATCTCTAATGTGCCATTGTGTGCTTGAACTGAGTCCAGGGTCTGTAAATAAGGATGGGAGAGTGCTGTTTCTGCTATTTAAGCAAATCAATGTTATTGTTTTAAAGGGACCAACTTCCTTCCTTGTAAATCTAGGTATATAATAAATGAATAATTCATCTTCCCTGAAATATTTATTACAGGCATTCTGCTGTCTGAGAAAAACAAGTTATCTAAGAATTGGATGTTTGTGGGTAACACTGCCACCATCAATCATAGCAACTCTGTCCGTTGCTTTCAGTCATTTGTCTAATGCCCACAACAACCTTGGGAGGTGGTAGAGTGTCTCCATTTTAAATGTGAAGAAACACCGAAGCTATTAAATAACTTATACAAGGTTACAGAGTCAGTAAGTTCTAGAGGCAGTGGTTTTTTTGTTTGTTTGTTTGTTTGTTTGTTTTTTGAGATGGAGTCTCACTCTGTCACCCAGGCTGGAGTGCAGTGGCATGATCTCAGCTCACTGCAACCTCCACCTCCTGGTTTCAAGCAATTCTCCTGCCTCAGCCTCCCAAGTAGCTGGGATTACAGGTGTATACCACCATGCCCAGCTACTTTTTATTTTTATTTTTAGTAGAGATGGGGTTTCACTACATTGGCCAGGCTGGTCTCGAACTCCTGACCTCAAATGATCCACCCGCCTTGGCCTCCCAAAGTGCTGGAATTACAGACGTGAGCCACCGCGCCCAGCCTAGAGACAGTATTCTAACTCATCTCTTGTGGGCATGGCACCCCTCTCTCTGTAGGGGAAACATTACAGTCTGCAGTGTCGGTTCTTACCAAGGACAGCAACCCCTTGAATTTCCTTCTAGATGAACCATTCTGCTTCTTTGTATTGCCTGCATAAAGTCCAATTCTCTGTGCCATTTCAGAAGCCAACATTCCCAACCAGACAGGCTGAGGCATGTGTTTGGACCAATAAAGATCTTCAGATGATGCCCCTGTGCCCTCTTTTTTTGAGTTTACCTAGCTCACCTTGGTGTTTGTTAAATGTTGTTCAAGTGGCTATAACATTCAGTCACTGCCTTTTTTGGATAGAAATCTTCTGCTGATGATAATGGATGATGGTTAAAGCTACATGGACTGACTTACATGCCAAGGATGTGCTAAGAGCTTTACAAATTTTCGTTTACTTCTTGCAACAACCCTATGAGCTAAATATTCATGTCCTCATTTTTATTTAACTGAAATACCTGAGGACTAAAAAGGTACAGGAAGAAAACTACTTTTAGATCACCTAGGTAACTACTAACCAGAAGAGCCAGGATACACACCAGTATCTAGCCAATCCATAGTACAATGACTGCCCTTAGCCACTGTGCTACTTCTAGTGGGAGAAGGGTCAGTATTATTCATTAACTAACATAAACTCTAGCCAGATTTAGGAGATACATTTATTTCTAGGCAAAGAATGAATATCTATCTATCTATCTATCTATCTATCTATCTATCTATCTATTCATTCATTCACACAGACTGTTCCTTTTGCCTGGAATGTTATACCGCTCTTTTTATTCATGGAGCTAATCTCCTTATCATACATCATGTCTCATTTTTAAGTTTCACCTCCTAGCCTGTCCTAGTGTCTTATCTCTGCACTCTCATGGTACGCTGCCTATCCTAGCCAGGGTGGCTCTATGTTTTGTGGGCCTGAGGCATGAAGTACAGTCACTGAGAATGACTTAAAGGGTAAGCAAGTGTAGAAACTTGGGGTAACTAGAACTTAACCTGCATTTCCTCTTCAAGTTTTGTTTTTTCTGAAATGCTTGATGAAGCATCATCACAGTCCTATATTGCTTTGTGCTTCATCCAAGTATTTGGGTTTTATTTCTCTAGGATATGATACCATCTCACCTCAGTAGATAGATCAAAGTTCCAACAATTTAAAACTCTAATTGCTGTAATTCAGATTTGAGTTGCTGAGCTTTATATTCAGCATCCCCAAAAGTTATATCCCCAGTAGAAAAGTGGGAGCAAACAATGCTGACCCAACCTGAGGCTCTAAATGCCAGCACCTGCCATTATAGTTTCAGTGATCAGCTTAATTTGCAATATGTAATTATTCGAGCTATTTTTGCTTATACAGACTTGGTTGAAATCAGGTCATGACAAATATTGTACTGTATTAACCCATACTGAAACTTAGAGATGCGTCTTTCTTGCATGCAGTAACAGGAACTCAGCAATATGTTATTAGCCACATTTTACCTGTAAGAGAACTGAAGCTGAGAGGTATGGTCTCCTAAGGCCACACAAGCTAGTGAAAAGCAGAGCAAACCAGGTTATGATTACAAAGTAAGTGTCTTTTGTAGTGTGCCATCCAAGAATCAAATCAGAAAAAAACCTGAAACTTACGGCTTCAGCAATCACATTAGAGATTTACATTTCTGTGTACAAATTAGTCTTACTAGAGTAGAATATATTTAACATGGACAATAAGTATAATCAATATTTCTGCAAGTGGTATTTCCAAAAAGCCTGCATTGGAGCTACCTGGGTATTATTTCCTCCCATTTACTTCACTTTGTTGCCAATCATGGAATTGAGCTGCTATTGATACAAGTGAGCAGGTGAATACCTTGAAACCGTTTGTGAATTTAGGTGTGGTCCTTCCTCTTGTTAATATTTCAGCTCAAACCAGAATCTTTGCTTACAAATCCCAAGACATTTCTAAAGCTAACTCTAGATTCTTGGTCCTCAGGGAGAACTAAAGTATAGCTAAGAGTTGACCTTCAGAAGTCCCTTTATGATTCCTGGATGCTGGTCCAGGGCACCATGGCATTAAAACAGGCTTCCTCCAAATTCTCCTTCTCTGTCAATTAAGCGAAACAGCCCTGTGTCATTTTTCATTTCCCCTCTTCTGTGGCGCAACCCGTTTATCATCTGAATAAGTGGACTTGAAATTACAGATGGCACCCATGCCCCCCTTTCTCCCTCTACCCCAGGGCACACTTCTTGGGAGAAAAACAGTGACAACAGGCTTACATTGACAGTAGCAAGACATATTTCCTTTAGCTCTCTCCCACCATCCCCTCATTGCTACAGGGTCATGAGTCCATCTTAACATTTCTCCCAATTATTTCTGGGAAACCGGGGTTGGGGAACTCACGGACTCACCAGTTCAAGCTCCTGTGCTATCATCTGATAGCCACTATGGAGGTCGTTCGGGAGGTCTCAGTCTCACCAAGCTGCACCAGCACGGTACTCCCACTGGTGTCCACCAGAGGGCACTGGCTCCCATGGAGGCTATGGGTGCCACCAGAGCTGCACCCAGGGCCCTCCCTGTGGCCACCACTGCGGCCACCTCCCTATTGCTCCCTCCAAAGTCCCACCCTGTAGCTGCTCTGCTAGGAGGAGGAAAGGTTCTTTCTGTGCCTTTTAGCCCCGGCCCCACACCAGGTGTAGCCCAAAGGAAAGCTGACTTGTGTTCAGATACTCACAGATGTGAGATGTGCGAGAGCAGCTGTTAGTTTTTACTTGTAGCACCGCCTCTAAGCTTCTGATGGGAGTGCCTGGGAGGATGGGAGGAAGGCTGCGCTATACACAAACCACTCCTGCCTCGGACTGCCTGGGCCTTGTTGTTGGACTGAATTGTGTGCCTGGATCTCTGTCCTTAGGATGAACTCTCTTCCAGGAGAATCTAATGGCTCTTTAAGCAAAGAGGCTCCTGCTAGGCCCACCCACCAGTCCCTGCCCTATGCAAGTGAATCCCAGCAGGGGAAGAGATTACTCTGCAACTAAGACCCTTGGAATTGCAGTACAGTGAAATCACCTGCTTCCAGCCCTCAACTCCAAAACATAAAGGATGATTGGCCTCCACGAAGCAAGCCCAGCACTTTCTCCCTACTTGAGGCAGATTTTTCAGACATGAGAGGTCACAGCTGCACCCTCATTCCCATTCCAAACCCACCAAGGAGTTGGCAGAAAGTCCAGGCCAGCTGAAAACCCAGCCATGGGATAGCCTGCTCCAGCCAGCAACTCTGTGTCACCTCCACTGATCTCCTGGGCCTGAGCAAGTCAGGATATACGTCAGCTCCCACCTGGGGTGGCTACTTCTTAATGTTGCTAAGGTCCTTAGAGCAGGAGTCAAGAAAAATGCAGCAATTGTGAGACTCCTTGCAATTCTGGAAACTCTGTTACATGCTTGAGTTGTGAAGGTGCAAACATAAACCTCATTATCTCTTTTCTGGGAATTTTGCTTTTCCAAAAGAATATTTGCCACTAGCCCCTTTGACAGCAGCAAACATAAGGATATTGTGGGTTCTGACAGAACAAATTTCCTTCTGGAAATCGTTGTAGAAAGAGGACAAAGGAGGCCAAAATGAGTACAAACGGGTAGAAAAAATCAACATACCAACCCCAGTGTCTCTTTCTCCCTGCCACCTCCTCCCCATGCTTGTACTTTAGCTTGGGTCAGGAATGCCTGCTGCCAAAAATGTCAGTGCAGTTAAATTCGGCTTAGCCTCACCAGTGGCTTCTCTCTCGCCTGGAGAAATAATAACTAGTCAAATGCTGAAGACCCTCCAGGTATATTAATGCTCTGTTCATGTTGTTTATAGGACAAATGGAATGACTATAACCAAGATGTTGACAGTGAGTGATGATTACTATCTGACAAAGCACTGTTCTCAGCAAAGTCTGGTTTTCGTCTGGGGAGAATGCGGGAAAATTCAAGGACACAGGGCAAATGGCAGAAGCATGGCAGATTTTTGTACCTGTTTCTAACATTCGTGGATTCCCTAGTATGCTCCAGGCACTGTGAAGTGGTTACATAGTTACCTCCTTAATCTACACAACAGTTACCTCTGAAGTGAGTATTGTGATGCCAAAGAACCCTGGTAACTTATCTAGGCTTCCACAATGGCAAAGAAAAATATCCCTAAGGGATTCTGACCAAGTCCTTAAATCATTGGCACCTGTGGTCAAGACTCAGTTGCAAGAGACAGAAACCCAGCTCAATGTATGCACCATCTAACTTCAGGCATGGCTAGATCCATGGATTTAACCATGTCACATGCACTAACTCCATCTGTCATCATTTATCTTTTTATCTCAGTTTGCCAGAGCTTTATTCTGTGTGTGGTGTAAATTTTATTATCTTCTGCCGCAGAGTAGAAGCTCTTATACAATTCCCTTATACAATTGGGAAGCTGAACACAAATAGTTCCAGCCAACATTATCATTTATCTCATGATCCTAGAGGAAGAGAGAGCCTTTCTTTTCCAGAATCCACGTGTAATCTCTCAGGGGAGATGCTGGCTCCATTCGGGTCACATTGCATCTATCTTTTAACCAGTCACCACAGTGGGGAGTTGAGTCCCATGACTGACAGCCCACCCAGATCACATGAGGAGTGAAGTGGTGTCTCTGTGAAAGGAAGATTACTGGACAAAACCCAGATGCCCATTAGAAGCAATTTAATAGAACTAATTGGGACTTAACTTAGATGGAGTCCCTTATGAATTTGGGTCTGCCAGTTTTCATGGTATTAATTTCTTTTTGTTATGGGATATACTTGTTAAAATTGGATCAGAAGAACAAACCAGGAAGTCCCAACCAGGTTTGTGTGTGTGTTAAATTAATTTTAGAGCAAATGACTAGTTGTTTTCTTTCTAGAATAAAACTGGCCTGGACACTCCAAAAATGGTCATTTCATAAAAGGTAAAAAAAAAAAAAAAAGGCTGAGGAACCACACCAGATTAAGGAGACTCAAGAACCATGACAACTAAACACAGTCTGTGATGTTTTTTATTAGATCCTGGATTTAAAAATATATGTTAAAAAGGCATTATTGTGACAATTCTTCAATCTTAGTATCTCTAGGTTAGATAATGATATTTCATTAATGTCACATTTCCTGAGTGAGACTGTGGTTTTGTAGAAGAATGTCCTTGTTCTTAAGGGGCACATGCTGAAGTATTGACGGATGATGCAACTAATTCTCAAATGGCTCAGAAAAAAATTATATACACACAGATATAAGGAGAGAAAATAGAAACTATAGCAAAATATTAAGAATTGATGAATCCAGGTGAAAAGTATATGGGTGTTCATTATAATATTGTACTATTCTTGTAACTCTTCTCTGGATTTCAAATTTTTCCAAATACATTGACGAGAAAAGAAAAAATTAAGGTACAGCCTCATAACAATCTAAAATGTAACTCCCCCACCCATAGCACAGAAAGTCAAGTCCAAAATATTCAATCGTGTAAATGCGAGGTCATTTAGTGCCGGGTTAATTAAACGACTGAGGATGTAACAGCCAGGGTTGCAGGAGCACAAGCTGTCCAGGTCCGCTGCGGTTGGCGCCACCTGGTGGCAGTTATCCGCTGAAGGCTGGGAATTGTTCTGGGTCCTGTTAGTAGTGATGCCAGGAATCTGCAGGTGGTAGCACCCCTTTCCTTGATCAGATCCAGGAGCTTGCCCAGGATTATTCCGACAACAAGGAGACCCACCCTCTTGTTTCTTGCTTTCTAAGCAGGGTTGCAGGTCGTGGGCAGGGGTCGAGGTGAAACACTCTGGGTCTAGTCCACGTGGGAAATGCTGGCATCCAGTGCCCACTGTGACAGCAGACAGCAGGCTCTCCCGGTCTGCCTGCAACAAAGTCTCTGGCTATGGAAACCTAATGACCACTAGTTCAATGAGGAAGTGCTTGGAAGAGTTTGATGCAGTTGCCAGTGTCAAATCATAGTGGCTCAGAAGGGAACATCATTTAGTCAGTGCAGCAAGGTCAGAAGAAAGACCACACTAATAATTTCTAAAAGTCAACAAACAATTGAGAGACTATTAAAATTATTTGATACATTGTTTGCACTCCAACTTACATCATTTAAAGCAGTTTTGTTACGATAAAAGGGAATGTCTTTCAAATTTTTGTTTGTACTTTTCTTATAATTTCTTTCTCTTTTTTTTTTTTTTTTTTTTTGAGACGGAGTCTTACTTTGTCGCTCTGTTGCCCAGGCTGGAGTGCAGTGGCACAATCTTGGCTGGCTCACTGTACACTCCGCCTCCTGGGTTCAGGTGATTCTCCTGCCTCGGCCCCCTGAGTAGTGAGTAGCTGGGACTATAGGCGCACACCACCACGCCTGGCTAATTTTTGTATTTTTTTTTTAGTAGAGACGGGGTTTCACCATGTTGGCCAGACTGGTCTCGAACTAGTGATCTGCCTGCCCTTAGCCTCCCAAAGTGCTGGCCATAGGTTAATTTAAATTTCAATACGTTGCACCCGGCCCATAGATTAATTTCAATTACCATATTTTTTTTAATACTTTAAGTTCTAGGGTACATATGCACAATGTGCAGGTTTGTTACATATGTATACATGTGCCATGTTGGTGTGCTACACCCATTAACTCGTCATTTACATTAGGTATATCTCCTAATGCTATCCCTCCCCGCTCCCCCCATCCCACAACAGGCCCCAGTGTGTGAATTACCATATTGTTTTAAACTATTTTATTATCACCTGTGCATGAAGGTAAGTTTTGTTTTTGTTTTTGCCTGAGATGGAGTCTTGCTCTGTCACCCAGGCTGGAGTGCAATGGCATTATCTCACTGCAACCTCTGCCTCCCAGGTTCAAGGGATCCTCATGCCTCAGCCTCCTGAGTAGCTGGGACTACAGGCGTGCACCACCATGCCCGGCTAATTTTTTGTATTTTTAGTAGAGACGGGGTTTCATCATGTTGGCCTGGCTGGTCTGAAACTCCTGACCTCAAGTGATCTGCCGGCCCCGGCCTCTCAAAGTGCTGATATTACAGGCCCTGGCCTCTCAAAGTGCTGATATTACAGGCCCCGGCCTCTCAAAGTGCTGATATTACAGGCATGAGCCACCAAGCCCAGCCAAGTATGTTTCGAATACCAACCTGTACAGACACCACTATATATATATATATATATATGTACACACACACACACACATATACACACATATGTACATACACATATAAACACCAAAAGGTATTCCAGTCTGTTTTCCGAATGGAAAATTAGTCATATGATGCCACTTTTAGGTGTCCTTTCCCTACTGTTTTATTCTTTTTTAAAATCTTGTTAATCCAGATAGTGTTTATGGTATGATTTATTTAATAGTACCATTTGCTTATGGTATGACAGCTTATATCTTGCCTATTTTAAGAAAAGATTTGAGGTGGTTTGTGATAATCATATATAAAACAAGACAATAGGGCCGGGCATGGTGGCTCACGCCTGTAATCCCAGCTCTTTGGGAGGCCAAGGTGGGTGGATCACAAGGTCAAGAGTTCGAGACCAGCCTGGCCAATATAGTGAAGCCCTGTCTCCACTAAAAATATAAAAATTAGCCAGGCGTGGTGGTGCCCGCATTTAGTCCCAGCTACTCGGGAAGCTGAGGAAGAAGAATCGCTTGAACCCAGGAGGCAGAGGTTAATTGCCTGAACCCAGGAGGTGGAGGTTGCAGTGAGATCTTGCCACTGCACTCCAGCCTGGGTGAGACTCCATCTCAAAAAAATCAATCAATAAATCAATAAATAAAACAAGGCAATGAAAACAAATTAAGATGAAAAACCATAAAAGAGAGATGAACATGAGGTAAGCTAAATAGTCACAATTTTAGCTTTAAATTTCGGGGGGAAACAAAATGAACTCTTGCTTCTAGATCCTCACCTCCAAAGGACAGCCAGAGTTTATTCTGGCTGGAAGGACTCCCAGGAGAGCAGGACAATTGGAGCCAAGGAGTCTCTCAGTAGCAGCATCTGGTGACACCAGAACCAGAGAGTAGCTTCATGAAGACCTGGGTAAGAGACCAAACTCCATAGGCCATGAACAGCACTCAGAATGGGTTGGCCAAGCCCAGGGCCAAAGGCAAGAACCAAACCACTAAGGATACAAGCAAGGAGCAGCAGTGGGGGCCAGGAAAGATCATTCCTGAGTGACAGCTGTGGGCAGCAGCTGGAACTGCAGGGCCGGCCTTGAGGTGGGAAGGAAAGCAGGGCTTCAAGGACCAGGGATACAGAGGACACTGATATAACTCTTTGCATCATTAAAGAAATCTGTGTTTATCTTTCATCGAAGGGCATAGTAACATGGCAACGATGAATTTTGTAAATGATACAGAAACATTCTTCTCGTGAATGCTTCCCCTTGACAAAAGATAGGACACAGAGTAAACAAAAAATAAAAATTCAAATTAAAAGGCTAAATAAGAGCTAAATGCATTTTGTGCAAATCAGTAGCATTTCTACATACCACTGAGAAGCAATTAGGAAATATAATGAGAAGGAGATTCCAGCTGCAGCAGCAAGAAAAAGATAAAGTAGCAAAGTACCTGGGAGTAATTTTTTATGAGAAATGTGTGCGACCTCTATAAAGAAAACCCAAAACTTTACTGAGACAGTTAAAATTGAGTTCCATTAATCAATCCTTTAATTAATGGGAGGGCATGCCAGACTGGAAAACTTAAGAAACGTCTTAAGATGTCAATTCTTCACAAATTCACTCATAGATTAATGGCTCCCAAACAAAATTCCAATGGGGAAAAAAGGAAAGGAAAATGTTTTAAAGTTTATACGAACAAAGATGAATAGCAATTAACTTTAAAAAGTTAGGATATGTGCTGTTGGCAGGGTGGAGAAATGATGGTGAAGAGTCCCACATTGTAGAAAATTCCAAAGCAATAACTGATATAGTGTAATCGTCTTCCAAGAACAGACAGATCACAGTAGGGTCTATAAGAGATATAGACTGTGTTATATATAAGAATTTCATGTCTATTTTTTCAAAAGGGCACCACAAAATAATGTAGAAGAGAAGAATAATTCAATCAATATCGTTAGAATACTTGGTTAGCCATTTGGCAGAAAAGTGATTATCTGGATCTTTATATCACACATTCATCCCAATGCATTTCAAATGGATGAAGATTTTATATTTAAAAATCAAACCCTAAAAGAATAAGACAAAATAACATAAATATTTGTCAGACTTCTAGGGGCAGCATAACTTTTCAAACTTGGGAGTAATTGAAGAAGTTGCAAGAGTTAAGAGATTTCACTGCACACAATTTAAAACACCTTCATATAAAAATACATAACCAAGCAAAAGATAGGCCGGGCATGGTGGCTCACGCCTGTAATCCCAGGACTTTCAGAGGCTGAGGTGGGAGGATCACTTGAGCTCAGGAGCTGGACAACATGGGGAAACCCTGTCTCTACAGAAAATACTAAAGTTAGTGGGGCACGATACCCTGTACTCCCAGTTAGTCAGGAGGCTGACGTAGGAGGATCACATAAGCCCAGGAGGTTGAGGCTGCAATGAGCTGTGATGGCACTGCACTCCAGCCTAGGTGACAGAGTGAGACTGTCTCAAAACAAACAAACAAAACATACACACACACACACACACACACACACACACACACAAGATAGACTGGGAAATATATACGCAACAAGGACAAAGGCAAGGGTTAACATATTTTACCTTTATGTAATAACGATTATGCCAATTAGCAAAAGGACCAATAAGACTGGTAGGAATAAAAACGAGCAAAGGACATGAATAGAACTTGTCAGCCACAGTAGTAGTCTAGGAAATGAGAATAAAAAGAACAACAAAATAGCATTTTTTATTTTTTAGTTAAATATGTATATTTTACTACAGAGACTACCCAGAGTTGAAGAAGGGGAGAGGTACTAGGAAAGACAAGTTCTTAACTCTACCGGTGGCATTGGAAATCAAGAAAAGACATTTGAGTCTGGGCATGGAGCCTCACTCCTGTCTCCCAGCACTTTGGGAGGCTGAGGCAGGCAGATCACTTGAGGCCAGGAGTTCGAGAATCACCTGGTCAACATGGTGAAATCCTGTCTCTACTAAAAAAAAAAAAAAAAAAAAAAATTAGCTGGGCATCTGGGCGAGGTGGCTTACACCTGTAATCCCAGCACTTTGGGAGGCTGAGGCAGATGGATCACCTGAAGTCAGGAGTTCAAGACCAGCCTGGCCAACATGGTGAAAAATACGAAAACACTAAAAATACAAAAATTAGCCGGATGCAGTGGCACGCACCCGTAATCCCAGCTACTAGGGAGACTGAGGCAGGAGAATTACTTGAATCTGGGAGGTGGAGTTTGCAGTGAGCCAAGATTGCGCCACTGCACTCCAGCCTGGGCGACAAAAACAAGACTCCGTCTCAAAAAAAAAAGAGAGAAAAAAAAAAAGCTGGGCATAGTGGCACATGCCTATAATCCCAGCTACTCTGGAGACTGACACACTGAGGTTGCAGTGAGCCAAGATCACACCACTATACTCCAGCCTGGGCAAGAGTGAGACCCTGTCTCAAAAAAGAAAGAAAGAAGGAAGGAAGGAAGGAAGGAAGGAAGGAAGGAAGGAAGGAAGGAAGGAAGGAAGGAAGGAAGGAAGGAGGGAGGGAGGGAGGGAGGGAAGGAAGGAAGGAGGGAAGGGAGGGAGGGAGGGAGGGAGGGAGAGGGAGACAGAGGGAGAAAAGATAGAAAAGAAAGAAAGAAGAAAGAAAGAAAGAAAGGAAGGAAGGGAGAGAAAGAAAGAGAAAGAAAGAAAAGAAGGAAGGAAGGAAGGAGAGGGAGAGAGAAAAGAGAAAGAAAGAAAGAAAGAAAGAAAGAAAGAAAGAAAGAAAGAAAGAAAGAAAGAAAGAAAGAGAAAGAAAGAAAGAAAGAAAGAGAGAGAAAGAAGGAAGGAAAGAAGGAAGGAAGGAAGGAAGGAAGGAAGGAAGGAAGGAAGGAAAGACATTTAATAGCAGTTAGTGATATTTACCGAGAACTATAAAAACATTCTTTAACATTAACCAGTAATCCTAATAAAATTAAGGTATTTCTGACAAATAGAAATATTTTTAGATTAGTTGCACTAAAGGATTCTTTTGTTTGCAGCCAAAAGGACATGCTTTAAAGTTGACCTGCAAACTTTTAACATCCCTGTTGCTGAAAGTATTTTTCCCTCCAGGACATCATCTTTCTTCTGCCTATGAATGCATTTGTGGATGATTATAAGCCTGATGATAAATTAGACTAACTGGCAAATCTCAGGGCGGCTTAGAATTCTTTCTTCTCTTAATAATGTGACCAGTCTTTCAGCTAATAAGTATTTTTTGAGCACAATCTGTATGCATACCACTGGAAGAGGTACATAGATTTATAAGATACAACTCCTGCCTCCAGGAAGCTCAGACCCTGGGAGAAGAGTTTATATGTCATGTTTAGGAGCATCCAAGCAAAAATCCAAAGTAGAAAACAAAAGTCACTCCTCGAAGTACCAGATGCTTTGTGACATTTCTATTTTGAAATAGGTCCCGTATATACGTCACACCATCTTCAATGCAAGTTTCTAGAACGAGATATATTGCTAGTCTCAAGTTACTTCATTAGTAGATGAAAAAGTGACAGAAACTCAGTAGAGATTCTTTGCAAATAAGCATCCCAAGGTGAACATCCTTGTCAGAGGCTCAGACACAGTGAGCAAGGGATAAACCATTAACCAGACATATCGACAGTTCTAGGGGAGACGCAGGAGAGCTGGAAAGATCCAGAAAGACAGCAAGCTGCTTCTCTACCTCTGGGATTCATTATGTGGTAGCTATTCTGACCTGAACAAGAGTGAGTCTGGCATGTTAACATTTGAACCAGCCATCCCCAAGATCTAGGATCTGCAGCTACACCTTCCTGGGCTCTCTAGCCCTGGTCCAAAGTGAAGGGTCTGACTGCAAAATCATCTTTATTCTCAGTTAAGAAATTTGTTAAACTTTTTTCTTCCATGAGGAACCACATTCTGTTCTCATGTGTGTGTTTGTGTAGGTTTTTATATATAAAGTCTGGCATAAAGTAAGCACACACACACAAAAAAGTTGGATAAAGTTATTCTGGGCAGGCTGCATCTTAAGATGCTTTTTTTTTTTTTTTTTTTTTTTTAATTGAGATGGAGTCTCGCTTTGTCCCCCAAGCTGGAGTGCAGTGCCATAATCTCGGCTTACTGCAAGCTCTGCCTCCTGGGTTCACACCATTCTCTTGCCTCAGCCTCCTGAGTAGCTGGGACTACAGGCGCCCACCACCATGCCCCGCTAATTTTGTTTTTGTACTTTCAGTAGAGATGGGATTTCACTGTGTTAGCCAGGATGGTCTCCATTTCCTGACCTCATGATCTGCCCACCTCGTCCTCCCGAAGTGCTGGGATTACAGGCATGAGCCACCACGCCCAGCCAAGATGCTTTTTAAGGAAAGAAGCTCATGTCTAAGATTATTTCATAGAAACTGGTTTTTCCTCAAAACTTATGCCTCATCTTAGCTTTCATTTATGACGCTATTTCTTTTCTTTTCTTTTCTTTTTTTTTTTTTTTTTTTTTTTTGAGACAGAGTCTTGCTCTGTCACCCAGCCTGGAGTGCAGTGGTGCAATCTCGGCTCATTGCAACCTCTGCCTCCCGGGTTCAAGCGATTCTCCTGCCCCAGCCTCCCGAGTAGCTGGGATAACAGGTGTGTGCCACCATGCCTGGCTAATTTTTTTGTATTTTTAGTAGAGACGGGTTTCCTCATGTTGGTCAGGCTAGTCTCGAACTCCTGACCTCGTGATTCACCCGCCTCAGCCTCCCAAAGTGCTAAGACTACAGGCGTGAGCAACCGCACCCAGCCTTATGATGCTATTTCTTACAACTACTGCATACTTGGTTTATATTTATTTTATTTTTCTTCTAGAGACCTAAGCAGCGAATAGAGGTTAATTTGTTATCTAGTCCATTGATTTTTCTCCTAAGAGAATGGGTTTCTTTTTCAGCATTTTCATCTATTAATTGCTACTTATACCATAAGTGGCTTCTCCAAGCTAACTTATGTTAATGTCTGTGGACCCAGAAAATCTGAGACAGGTCTCAGTTAATTTAGAAAGTTTACTTTGCCAAGGTTGAGGATGTGCACCCGCGACACAGCCTCCAGAAGTCCTGACACATGTGCCTAAGGAGTTGGGGCACAGCTTGGTTTTATACATTTTAGGGAGACCTGAGATACCAATCAGTATATGTCAGAAGTATATTGGTTCAGTCTGGAAAAGTGGGAAAACTCAAAGCAAAGGCAGGAAACGTGGAGGAAGCTAGGAAGGGGCTTCCAGGTCACAGATAGGTGAGAGACAAACTGCTGCATTCTTTTGAGTTTCTGATTAGCCTTTCCAAAGGAAGCAATCAGACATGCGTTTATCTCAGTGCGCACAGGGAAAACTTTCAGTAGAATGGGAGGCAGGTGCCCTAAGCAGTTCCCAGCTTGAATTCTCTCTTTAGCTTAGTGATTTTGGGGGCCCAAGATATTTTCCTTTCCCATGTCTAACATATTTTCTGAGTCATGTAACATTTCCTGTGGTTATTGTCATATCTGGCCATGATTGTTTGAACTCATACTTCATTCTTGTTTCTAAACTCTCTAGAGTATTGCAGATATGTAGGAGGTCTCCAAGGGAACCCCCAATAAATAGGACCCTTCTCTGTCCAGGTTCTGAGCAAGTTGGGAAATAAACTAATGACTAAAGATAGAAACCAAAATAACAACGTTATTCATTACAGAAGCTAGGTGGAAGGGCAAAGTTTAGGGTACTAACTGAATGAGCCTGCTGACAAGATTAGGAGATTTAAGCACCAAATTCCAGGCAGAAATGAATCAGAAAAGCTCTCCTATCCCCTTACCTTTTAGAATTGAAGAGCAGAGTAGAATTTCTCTCTGGTCAGACAATCTCCTTCCGTGAGGGAAAAAAGTGTGAAATTCTTCCAAAGTTTACCAATCAAGGAAGTTACTACCTCCCTGGGATGGACTGAGAAAAGCGAAAGGGGCCAGGAATTAAACTGACTGACTGCTCTTCATAGGAAAGAGACATCATGAGACGGGAAGAAGGGTTCCCCACGAATAAGATGCACATCAAGAAGCAATAACAAGAAAGGGAAAGAGAAAGGAACCAGAAATCAAAATATTTGTCACTTGTCCTGATTCTGCCTTATTTTCTGGCTATGAGGACTTCAGCAAATAATATCTCCCCGAGCCTCAGTTTTCTCATCTGTAAAATGGAGATAATAATATCTCTTCTTGTCCATCAAGAATAATAATATAAGATAATCATTTTTGTATTATTATTAATTCATTAATTCTTGTATTAATAATAATACAAGAATAATACAAGGCTGTATTATTTCATTACAGGGTGACATGAAATATTATGGCCTAAAAAACTGTTGAACATGAGGGCATGATATTAGCAAATGGAAACTTACACAAACCCTAAATGAAAATCATAAGATCAGGAGTTTGATCCTTTAGTGGATGGTTTCTTCCTCTCAGCTTCCAAACACAGCATAGCTGTTTTTAGTCTTGCTTCCTAAAATGCTCCTATTTTTTTTTCAGCCACCTTCTATACAGTTCTCATTACAGCTGTAAGGTGACCAGAGATTCCCCAAGGACCTCCTGGACACTTCCGTCTTAGGCCCTACATTTCACTCCCTGTATTGTGTATTCGGCTTGCGCACAGCCATGGTACAGATGAAAGCTCTGAACTGGTTTGTCTAAGAAAGGAGATGCCTAGCTCCTTGGAGGCCTGTTCCAGCTGACCCTTAACAATAGCTTGATTCTTCCTAATTGATAGGCAGGAGCTCGGAAGCAAACTTGTTCCTCCTCTGAGGTCCCTGTCTCCATGAGTAGCAGCAGCAGCCACCTCTCAGTTGCTAAGCTAGAAACCTGGGCTTCATTGCTGACTCCTCCAGCACCCTCCACATCCCACATAGTTATTTATTGAAACTTTCTATGAGTTAGGTGCTTTTAAAAATGCTGTACAGATCTTGTCTTTCTTAATCGTTACTACAACCCCATGAAGTATGTCCTATTTTTATTTCCAGTTTACAATTGAGGAAGTAAATGCCCAGAGAGGTTAAGTCACTTGCCCACATCTAACAGCTGTGGTTTCATTGGCATTCGAACTTCCACATTCTATCATGTCAAGTACTGTATATTTTATCTCCCAACTGTTTTGAAGTCTTCTCCCATCTCTTCACTCCTACAATCTTTGTTGACTTGCATCCCTCATCATCTCTCCTCCAAACTGTTGCAGCATCTAACTGAAATGTCCCTCCCTCTTTTCTTGAACTCTGCCTACCTTCTTCAAACACATTTTCCCTGCTTCTACTCACCCCACATCTTCCACACATCCTGAGTATTTTCAATTCCCGAAATACAATACAATTTCAATTCCCGGAATACAATACAACTGTCAAGTGTCCATGTCTTTGAATATGGTTTTCCACTTCCCCTACACTTTCCATTTAGCAAACTCCTACTCAATCTTCAGGACCCAGTTCAAATGTCTTCTACTATACAAAGACTTCCCAGCCATCACAAGCACAGTTGATCAGTCCCTTCAATGTGTCTTAAAAGTGTTTGTGTGTTTGAATATCTGTTTACCTGTTTATGCTCAAAACTCACACGATATCCATAATGACAAAGAGAATAACTATTGCATTTATTAGATGCCTACAATGTGCCAGGAATTCTGCTAGGCAATTTATAGTCTTCATATCTGCTCTTTACAACCACCTTGCATGGAATATCCTAACACCATTTTACAGATGAAAAAACTAGGGCCTGCTGGTCTTTGTATAACTATACTTAGTACAGTTCTGTGCAGAGGCATTGAATAAATGTTTGTTTAATTTAAAAAAAAGTGAGCGATTTCATAATTCACAATTAATTATCTTCAGAGAAACACTGCATTTAAATACATCTCATCCAACCAAAGAGAGAAACTCAAGTTTATATAAAAATGTCCTAGAACTATAATCTATACGTGAATTTTTACATTGTGTTCTATTTAACTTTATCCAAACATATTTGATATATTTTTCTGCTTTATTTTTTTCTTTCAGACTTTTACTTTTTAAATCAAAGTAGCTAATTTCCAGTCACAATGAAGAAATAAGAGCACATGGAACTTTTTTCTAGCCCAGATACATCAAAATAATAGCTTATATACTTTTGCATTAAAAAATCTGTAGTCATGATTGTAAAGAGTCCTCCAAGTAATAAGTGAGGACTGAGGCCACAGGCTTAACAATTCATGAGTTAATCCAAATCTGTGAAAGAGATCCAACAAACCCAACAAATAGAGGACATTTTATAGCCAAAGAAATAGAAATACAAGAATCCCCAAAGGATTTTGAACTATGTTTAAAATCTTGAAAGACAGAATATCCAACAATGGAGGTTATAATGGAGAACAATGAGTTATAAAAAGGTACCAATAAAAAAAAATCCTGGAAAGTCTGAATGCAGTTGACTGGATTCAGTTAAAGAAAGAATTAATGATTGAAAGTTGGGCCATCACCCAAAACAGCCAGAGAAATAAAGTGGCAGAAAATATGAAAATGAAGTTTAGAGACATGAAAGACAGATTGTTATAGTCTGATCTGAGTCTTCAGGGTAAAAAGGTACATCAAGTGCCAAGCAGGACAACTTTTTAAAAAATTTCCACTCTAAGCACCTTGTAGAATACAATAACCAGAACATCAAGAAGAATGAGAAGATTCTTAAAAGCCACCAGAGAAAAACCACAATAAGTGACAATCAGGCTGATGGAAAATTTCTAATCAGTAAAAGTGGATGCCAGAAAAAATATAGTGATATTCATGCCTCAAGAAAGCAGTATTCAATCTAGAATTCTATATCCAACTGAGACAACATTTAGCTTACTTGAATTTTGTATCATGTGATGAGATTTCCTATTCACAAAGGCAAGCATATTTTTTTTAAAGTGAGGATGAAATGGACATCTTCATGCAAAGACTAACCTAGTTTATTATCCAAAGATCTTCTCCCACAGAATTACTAAAGGAAGATAAATAAATCCTTGAAAAAGGGGAAGGATACAATTACTGACTATAAAATAGAAATAATTATGGGCTGCAAAAAATAGGAATAATTATTTTTTCTTATTTAAAGACAAGAGGGACCTGACATTCTAGATAATAATAATATGAAAAGATGGTAGTGGGTGGGGTTGAAAGAGAAAACAAGCATACTAAGTTCCTTGTTTCATTTAAGAGTTGCATTTTGTATGTGTATTAACCTTTTTGATGTAACCATTGAAATGATAGAAATGGAATGTTTGCAAACTGTTGAAAAGAAAAAGGAGAAAGAAGAAAACAGAAGGCAAGAAGAAAAAAGAAGCAAAAGACAAACAAAATAGAAACAGAGTAAGATGGCAGATAGTTCAAATACATCAGTAATCACAATAAATGTAGATGGGTTAAATTCACATAATAAAAAAAGACTTATAGATGGGGTTAAACAAGCGAAATAGATAGTTGTATATGACACACCCAAGTGGAATCATTCCATTTCCTCTGAGCTGAATGTGCATGTGCACGTGTGTGTGTTGTGGGGGAGCAGGGGCACTAATCTGGTTCACATGCTCCTTTGTAAAAGATTTAGGTGATGCTTAAAAGTTTTGTGGACTCAGTAGCAAAATTTTAACCTTTGCATTTGTTCTTTTACAAGTTGTAATTCAATTAATTTTTTTCATTGAAAGTTCTTCATCTGAAAAGTGCAGAATGTTGAATATGAAGCAGATCATGGCGACTATTCAGGAGGATGATATCTATGAGAGTGATTGACAGACAGTCCCAAAATATCAGCCGGTTTATACAGTGCATGAGTAATAGGTCAGCATTACCGGTTTATTCTAGATGCAGCCAGTAAAATCCCAAGGAAGGAAAATTTCACATATCATTAATTATTCATTTGACAATTTTAGTCAGGAGATCTTCATTCTTTCCTGGGGCCTGTATAAATCAATTGTAACAAACTGTGCAATTATCATTCTTGCAACTGATTGCTTGTGGCAGATTTAAATTCCATTTTGCAAGGGAGCCAAAAAAACTCTTCTTTGCTTCCTAAGCTCAAAAGCCAGAAAGCAGCTGAAAGATGGTCACTGCTTTGTTCTTGAATGGAGCTAATTACAGAGTTGTCTGCTGCAGGATGGGCACTCTGCAGTCAGTGTGTAAATAGGGACAATTAGAGCTCATTTTAAGCAGACATGGCTTCCAAAAAAAGAAACAGAGTTTCAGACTTTAATTAGTCTCATAGGAATCGTTACATTAAACAGAACCTGACCATTTTTTTTCACAATTCAGTTCAACGAACATGACAATTCTCTGTCATAAAAATGTTCTAATTTTAATATTTCTACAGATGGTTGGGTGAGAATGGGAAGCTTATTCCTCCTGCCTTTCCTCACTAGATTTATTTTAATCCTATCACAGTTTAAAATAATTTGCATGGTATTGAAATATGTATTTAATATATTTTGTTCCTGTACCTTAGAATTACTGTTTTTAATTATTTAAAATTTTACCAATCAACCATATTAGGCTCAGCATATTTCCCAAGCATCACACTCGATGTTTTAACAGCATTTTACTTGGTCCTCATATCTGCCTTATAAGGAGTGCTATCCTCATGTTATAGTTGAGGACATTGAGGTGTGGTTAATTTCCCAAGGTCACAGAGTTAGTGAGTGGTGAAATCACGATGTAAAGTATTTCCAGGGCCCTGGCTCTGGAGCACTCCCCTTCCTGCCAGCAGAATGTGAAGGTAGTGTCAAGCAGAGCCTGCCCTCAGGGAACTTGGTTAAGAAAGACAAGAGAGACAAGAGATATTTACAAGTAGTTCAGGAAACTACTGTATGAATGTTGGCTCTGAGTGCCTACTGCGTGCGTGGTGTGTGTGTGTGTGTGTGTGTCTGTGTGTCTGTGTGTCTGTGTGTCTGTGTCTGTGTGTGTATTTACAGAAGAAGCTCTGCAATCCTTACATAGGTGAAAGGACTGAGAGGGGATGGTGGTGAGAGGGGAGGGAGAAATACTCAAAGAAACATCTCAGATGAGGTGGCTCTTACTCTTGGCAGTTTTTAGGTTATGGTCAAAGATGAGATGATCGTCCTTTCTCCATAACCTGTTAAGTTCATGGATAAATAACTGCTTTGAGATACCCTTTTTTTTCTAATTTATTTTTACTCTATTGGATCTGTGTTCCCAATCTGACTGCATTGAATTGTCTCACTTACATACTCATAATCCAACTTAAGAAATAGAACATTACAAATTCAGCTGAACTATACCCAGTATAACCTTGTTCAGTCCCATTTCCTTCACTTCCCCAAGAAGTAGCCACCATTCTAGGCTTAGTGTTTACCTTTTTCAGGTAAGGTGACCAACTGTCCTGGTTTGTCTGGGACTGAGGAGTTTCCCGAGATACAGGAATTTCTGTGCTAAAACAGGGAAGGTCCTAGGCAAACCCGGATGGTTAGGCACCCTATCAGGCATATTTCTTACTTTTATTACATATATATCAAGCCACAAATAACATATTGTATTATTTTCTATGTTTACACTTTGCAGAATTAGGATCTTGCTAAATTATCATTCTATAATTTGTTTTTTTATTCAATATATTTATGAGATTGAGTTATGTGAATAATTGTAGCTCAAGTTTATTTATTTTCACTTCCAGAAGATTCAATTGTGATAAAACCGTAATTTACTTATCCCTTTTGCTATTGATGGGACATCTCGGTTGTTTCTAGCTGTTCATTTTAAACAGTGCTGTAATTAGCATGATTGTAATGTCTCCATGTGCACACATCTGAGAGTTTCTCTATGTAGGACTGAAATTGCTGGATTGTGTTGTACACACGTCTTCACCTTTACTAAATAACTAAGAAAGCATTCCAAAATTAGAAAGCATCTAATTTTCCTTCCTACTAGCCATGTTTGAGGGTTGTTGTTGCTACCCATCTTCACCAAATTTTGGTATTATCAGACTTTTAAAATGTTGAAATCTAAAGGACATGAAATTCTTGTTTTCTTTTTGACAAAAATGTACTGGTTATATTGTTCCCTACTGATTTTTAATGTGTGTGAAAATGTAAATATTCACCAGAATTTGATTCTGTAGGACAGTGATTTTGTTCTCACTATGAACTTTTTGAGGATGAACTCCAAGTCTAATTATTTTTTGAATACCCGGAAGCTATCACAATGCTTGTCACATAGCATTCACTCAGTACATGCTTGTTGACTCAATGCATGATCAGATTCATTAAGTGTTTTATTCTTGATAGTGTTTTATTTGTTACATTTTTATAAAGGACTTCATAGTCATTCATTCAGCAAATGTTTGTCAAATACCTACTATCTTCCAAGCACTGTTCTTAGTGTGTGAATATAGCAGTGGACAAAATAGACAAAAATTCTTTGCCTGGAGAAGCTTATTATAGTCTAGTGTCAGGCACTTAGCTCCAAGCTACAGTAGATGAGGATACAGTGGATCAGGTAGGCATGAAGTGGGTCAGAAGACTGCATAAAGGTGATGAGGCTTAAACTAGTCTTGGAGGATGGTGCACTTAGGATACCTAGCAAGAAGATAGCAAGGGCACTGAGATGGAAGAGGACAGAATGTTTGTTTAACAGTGAGAAAAGGAGTATTCGAGTGAGTAGGGGATTTTAAGACTCAATGAAGATCTTTCAAAGGAAGTTCAAAAATTCACATTTGCGGTGTAAGAAACACTCAAAATTGGTCAGGTGCGGTAGCTCATGCCTATAATCCCAGCACTTTGAGAGGCCGAGGAGGGTGGATCATGAGGTCAGGAGATTGAGACTATCCTGGCTAACACAGTGAAACACTGTCTCTACTAAAAATACAAAAATTAGCTGGGTGTGGTGGCCCGCACCTGCAGTCCCAGCTACTTGGCAGGCTGAGGCAGGAGAGTCACTTGAACCAGGGAGACGGAGGTTGCAGTGAGCTGAGATTGCACCACTGCACTCCAGCCTGGGTGACAGGGCGAGACTCCACCTTGGGGAAAAAAAAAAAACTCAAAATTTTGGAGTGAAGATGCTACATGGCAAAAGATCTGTTCAAAGAAGATAGACCTGGTTGTGGCCTGCATAATGTGTTTAGTATGAAAAGTCTGGAGTCTGGAGGTCAAATAGAGGCTGCTGCAAACAGACAGAAGTGTGAGAGCCTCCTAGACTCCTCCCTCATACACATACAACACCCCCAACGCCCACAGAGAATGGCCAAGTTACACTGATCGCAGTTCCTGGAGTCTTAGTGCTGGTAGATGGTTTCTTAAAGGGCACACCCATTCATGTCATTCCTCTGTTTCACATTCATCAATTACCTCCATATGCCTCCCAATAAAACCCAAACTCCATCACGTGGCCCACAAGGCTCTGCATGACTTAGTTTTGACCACTGTTCCCACACCCTCAGAGCACACATTCCAAACGGAATGCTGTTTCCCATTTCCATATCTCAGCGTCCTGTCACTCCTTCAACTTAAAATGCATTTCTCCAAACGTCCAGAAGCTCGGTTTCTTCTTTCCTGGTCCAGCTATTGCATTCGCTTCTTGGAAAAGCCTTGCCTGGGCACTCAGAGAGATCACCACTCATTCCCAAAGCACACTTTCCTGCACTCATCACATTGTGTTTGCAGCTGTGCTGACTGTAAGTCTGTCTTCTCTGCTAAACAGTGAGGTTTTTCACAGCACAATCTGCACCAAACCACAGGTGTAGATGCCACTTCCATTAGAGCGTAAGCTCCATGAGGGGTCAACCCATCTTTATTTTGTTCACCATCAGGCATAGCTGAACACATATAGGCAATTAATAAATCTCTGTTAAATTCATGGAAGATAGCAGGTGCTAAATAAATGTTAAATAAATAAATAAATAAATGGGTTATCTAAGTTTTAGGTTATGGGGGAGGTTCGACTAAATTTTTCAGCTACCTAGGGATACATATATGCTAACTCGCTGCTTGTTGATTCAAAATGATAAAGTTAGCCATCTGCAGATGTCCAGTTTATATAACATACAGTGTTCCTTTGTGATATGCCTACTGTATGATTCAGAATCAGACATTTAGTTAAAGCATCTGAATTATAGAAGATGTGAATGATATACTTATGATTAAGTGGCAAGTATTATCAGTTTGTGATTTTAAAAATAAAAGCATCAAGGGGCTTAGAACTAGTCAGTCTTACCCCAAGAAACATGTAAAAATCTCCCAGTTTACCGCCCTCACCCAGAGACATTTTCTGTCCTTGCGGTCACTTCTTTTTTTATGCACATTCCATCAATATTATTTGCAAGTCAGGCCATTTAACTTCAGACAAAGCCAGCCAGAGCATATAACCTTGAGATTTAAAACCACACATAGAATACAAAGTGAACAACCTTTCAATGTACTTTTTGTATGCCTCAGATCTCTTTTCAGACAAAAGGTCATGACACGGGGCACTCTCCTGCACTTCAAAAGACAAGGGAAATATTAGAAAAACTCAACAAATGGTTCATGTTGACATCCTCTAAAACTCCCACACAGTCCCCAGCTCATAGTAGGTTTTCACTTGAAGGAATAAAGGAATGTTCATTCCTAATTTCTGTTATCAGTATCCAAGATGGCAACCATACAAAAATCAGGAAACAAATCAACTCTTTATGGTATTGTAGTTTTTGCTCTTTAGAATTATTTCATTTTGTATCTTGATTTTATTTGAGGTGAGTCCAAGTATTTTTTTTTCCTGTTTCTGACACTTTTATAACTATAACTTACCTTAACTTTTCCTTTTCTTTTGATAACTTCCCTTTTGCATCCTGAACGAAAACCAAACTCCAGCCCAGTCCTGTAGGCTTTATGCAATGTGGACTTCTATTTGCCATTGTTCTTCTGTAAGCACCTTAACACGGCAGCCCAAAGAAACTCTCTGCTGTTTCTGTACACCTTCCAGAGTTTCCCAGCTGGCCTTAGCTCACTCAGATGCCTCAGGCTGAAATGTACTTTCATGCCTCCTTGCTGCATGGAGGGGCAGGATTCAAAGCCCCAGCTATGGGTTCAAGGCCAGGCTCCACCACTTACTGCTGTGAGACTTTGAGAAGGGTATTCGTACTTGTGGTTGCTTGTTTGCCCTCATACCCACTCCTTTCGTTCCCCTGATCTGCTCTGCTCTGAGTTGCACAGCTGCATGTCCCAGACTCTAGGGTCAGCCAGTGGAAGGCACCAGTGGGCCACTGGAAGAGAGGAAAAGGGAGAAGTGAGAGTGTGCTCCTTCTGCTCTCACTACTGTGGCAGCCTTGGCTCCAGCTGTCCCAGACAGGCCTGTTGTGGTTTCAGCTTCCTCAAATGGAAAGAGAAGGAGAGAATCCCGAGGATGTGGGGTAAGTCCACATCCAGCTATGCCTCAAGCAGTAGGATGTACTCTCTGCAAGGCTCATTGATGTGAGCCAATACATTATCTTTTTAAAGGTAAGCCATTTCTCTTGTGTTTTCCTATCATTTGCAACAAATGAATCTTTATTAATTTAACTCCTCAAGTAAGAAGTAAATTTTCACACATCAAGGAGGTAAGAGTATTCTTAAATCATTAAAATGCAGGGTAGAAAGTGCTACTTGGTGTAGGAGAGATGTGGACTTTCAGAAGAGGGAGGGTGACTTCCATCGTGACCTGTAGGGGACAGAGCCAAGGCATGTGGCCTTTATTCAGGTTGGAATGGGAAACCAAGGAAGTTTTTGAGCAGTAAAGCGTCAGGATTCAACTTGAGCTATGTAAGATCAGTTGGGTGGGGTCTGCAGAGCTACTCCACTGCACAACTCCAGGGGGCACCATTACCCTAGAATACATTGTGAATGGTGCTTCCTGACATTGTACAGTGTGCAGCCTTGAGCCATTTAGAAAAGTTGAAAGTGTGGTCAAAGAGCTATTAGGAAGCTATTGTCTTCTAGGAGAGAGGTAAGAAGGCCATGAACATGGTCAGTAACAGAGAAGGGGATGGATTTGAGACACATTCTAAAATAGTTTGAGTTTCAATGTCGGGAGAGGAGAGGAGTCAACAGAAATAGGAGAGCCAGGAGGAAATGTAGATTTGGTAGAGATGGAAATTCCGTTTTAGGTAGATTTGAAGACTGATGGCTGTTGACAGTGAAATTGGGGTTCAGGGAAATAGAGATGAAAATAAAGATCTGGAAATTATTCACACAGAAATCTTACTGGAAACCACAGTTTGGAAGACATGCCAAGAGAGGATATCTATTAGGAGAGAAGAGGACCAAGAGATAGTTCTTAAGAAAGAGCTACATGGAAAGGGCAGAGGAGGAAGAAAAGTCAGAAAACAGGGGTTAGGGATCAGAGAATCATGAGAAGAATCGGAAAAACTATGGCGGGAGGAGCAAAAAAGGAGTGTCAAAAAGAAGGGGTTGACTGTTCGCATCCCCCACTTCTCCCTGTCACGGTAATCAATTGCCAAAGCACTTGTCAAGACAAAGTTTCCATCAGCCTGGGTCTCTGAGCAACTACCATGCGCAGAGCCCCAGGTGACCCTGATGGACATCTAGCATGAGCGAGACGTAACCTTTATTGCCACAAGGCACAAAGATCGTTTATCGTTTCTGCAAAAGCCTAGCCCAGCCCGACCAATACATGGCAGTAACTTGCGCGTGAGGGAGCAGAGAGAAAAAGAAGAAAGCAAGCAAGCGAAGACTTCAGCATGTTTTTAGGACTAAGGAAAAGTTGGGAAGAGAGAAACTGAAGATGTGAGAGAGTGTATAGTTGGTTGGCCTTGCTCTGGGAGAGGCCAAGGGCTGTGTGTATCTCTGTGTACGCCGGCATGGCACAAACCAGGCACCCTGGGGACATGGCCAACACAACCGAGTCATTCGTGACCAGCATCACCAGCATATTCTTCTGACCAGTGGCATCACTTCTGGAGAAAGCTAAATAGCTCATGATCAAGTATTTGTTTGAGATGACTTAGGGTCAGATCTTCTTCAAAAAGCAGAGGAATGGAAAAAGTTTCTCAATGCCTGTTTCCTCATCCATAAAATGGGGATTATAATAATAGTACCTTATAGATTGGTAAAAATTAAATCAGTTACTACATGTAAAGAACTTAGTACAGTGTCTGGCACAAAGTGGGTTCTAATTAAGTGCAATCTCAGAACCCCTTCAGGGTTTAGAAAGAAGCTCTAAATATGGGGGTAAAATCTGCAAATGGCTTCTTTTTGCAGTTATTTAAACAAGGAAGAATTGCAAGGAAAAGCAAAGTCCTGCTGTGCTAGAAAGCAAATGGGCATGGTAAACAGTGAATATATTTAACATCTCTACCGGTTTCACAGCTTGGGGGTTAAATAAAAATCATCTTTAACTCACACAGTTGTGCCCTTTCATCTAACAGAAATTTCTTAGGAGGGAAAAACAGTCAAGACAGGTAAAAGCTGTTTCAAGGAGTCATTGGAAGTCATGTTGAGACAGAATTTCATGGATAGAAATAATTGTGTCTCATAAAATAAACTGTGAGCACCTCAGACCGTGTCTACAAAATACTAAAACCACCAACAGAAAAAGTTAACCAATCCATTGTTTTATTTACATGATTCCCAAGCACTGGTTTGACTGCTAGTATTAAGGAACTGATAACATTGCTGTAGCTTGTTTTGACAATGCAGTGTAAGCATTGAGATAGCACCTCTTGAAATTGAGAAGTGAACTTCTGGAACATTTTTATCTCCTACTCAGAAAAAGGGCTTTGGAAAGTCCCATTGTGAGTCCATTTAGGGAGGTGATTCTCAAGAATCCAAGAAAAAACTACAATTTTGCTGATTTGGACATTATAGATGCTCATCCTCAGAAAAATTCATATATTTAAACATTTCTAGCCACCAAAATACAGGTTTAAACTTGGGAGGGTCCAGGGGACACATCTCCATCACAGTGGTCTCAATGACCTAAAAGGTCAATGCTGGAAACTGATGGTCCCTTAATATAAATGACCTCCCTAGGTAGCTCAGACAAAATTCAACTGAATTCTGGACTTGTTTTCCAAGAGCACTACACAAATCAATCATGCCCGGATTTTTAGGGAAAACTGCTGGGCTGCAGCTTCTGCTAAGACAAGTCAGCCAAGCTATTCTCACCCTTGTGCTAAGGTAGCCATGCTCCAGACCATGTGACCATTCACACACGAATTGGTCAAAGTCTGTGATCTAAAGGTAGCCAGTTCATTGGTTGACTGGTGACCTAGGCAGTGGCTAGAGCAAAATGCTCTCCCCAAAAGACACAATGGTGATTAAGACAATCAGATTCTCTATTAAGACCTTAGACTGGCAAATGGTATCGACAGGGTTTTTTTGTTTTGTTTTGTTTTTGTGAAGATGCAAGAAAACACAGAAAGCAGAGCAGAAACTGGGACATTGGCAACAGTATATTCATGGCAGAGCACCAGAGCAAAGAGCTGGGAACTCAGGCTATAGGAAGGGAGATGAGATTAAGGGAGGAGACCACCCCTCATATTGTCTTATGCCCAATTTCTGCCTCCAAAGAAAGAAGAAGTGAAAACTAAAAGGCAGAAATGAAATTCACAAGCAGACAGCCCAGCACCACACCCTGGGCCTGATAGTTAAAGAACGACCCCTGACCTAATCGGTTATTTGCACAGGAAAAGCACTGTGAAGATCCCTGTCCTGTTCTATTCCGTTCTAATTACCAGTGCATGCAGCTCCCAGTCATGCACCCGCTGCTTGCGCAATCGACTATGACCCTCTCACGTGGACCCCCTTAGAGTTGTGAGCCCTTAAAAGGGAAGGAATTGCTCACTTGGGGAGCTCGGTTGTTGGAGACGAGTCTTGCTGAAGCTCCCAGCCGAATAAAGCTTTTCCTTCTTTAAGTTGGTGTCTGAGGGGTTTTGTCTGCAGCTTGTCCTGCTACAAGATTACTTGTCTCTAGAGTCCTAGACTTCTGAATGATTCTAATTCCAGCTTCTGTAAGACTCAGTGTACACATATTTCTGGGTTGCTACTGGACTCTTGTTATCCTTTTGGTTGCCATGTATTCATAAACCAACACACTATTCAAGAAAGCTAAAGTGACTCTCTGCTTCTTGCAACCATAAGAGCTGAAATAAACACACTAGATCTTTCTAGAATGTCTTTGGGTCTCTTGGGCTAGAGGCCAGCCAGGAGGATGCAAAGGTCTGGAAGGTGTTCTGTGATTCACAGCAACGTATTTTACAGAACAAGTTTCCTCTGTCATCTGCTGGAGCAGTGGGACAAGACACAAACGTTGAATCACAGGGAGCACCTGCTCAAAGCTGTGGTCCTCTTATGTAATTGAAATGGCTGTAGGGAGACCAGCCCATCACACAGGAAGCTGGTTTGAGATTTCATTTCTGTTATGGTTTATTTGTTAAGACCGAGGTAGAGCTTAGTGGAGGGAGCAGGGTGGAATCAATCCCTAGTGGCACAGGAAATATTTTAGAGAGTTAGAAAAGCATTCTTGTATTAGAGATGTGAGTTTATTTTTAAACTAATGGCTTACCCAGAGAAAGCTCAGATTTCGTGTTTTCAGTCACTGGTTTAGGACTTGATTCTCACTATTGTATTTTCTGGGTAACAACTCTTAGCAGTAAATGACTCTTGTTCTTGAGGCAGAGACACAAATATCAGTTTCTTTTTTCATTTTTAATTTTTATGGGCTCCCAATCTGAAGCAATATGGGAAAACACAAGCTGTTCTCATGGAGGTATTTTATCCCATGAGTGAAATATATCACAAAGAAAGAAGTGAGTAGGCTACAGTCAAAAAGAACATCACATTTAAAAAAAAAAAAATGGCAACGCTGGAATGAAGCTTGTAATCACTTTAAGAGCAGTAATTGGGCTTATCGCGATATCCCTAGCACCTAACTTAGTGTCTGAGTAGACACTTGATATCAGAGTAGGTTCTCAGAGAGCTTGTTTGCTAAATGAGCAAATGAATGATGTCTTACTGCATTGTGGCCAAGTAGACTGCTTTAGAACCAATCAGAAATACAGTTAATAAAAGGAATCTACCATGCTAGACTCAGTACATCGAGGACCTGTTGAAGGGGCTAGCACCTGGGATGACTCCCATCACGCCCTGGGATGAGTACCTCGACTATTTTGACTTTATTCTGCTGCTCAGAGATTGGTTTTAAAGAAATAAAACTAACAGATTGAGTTTCCTCCTCTGTTCCCTGTGAGGATTAACTTGGGTGGTGGCAGGACCCTTGCTAGTCTATGTCAGTGTTATGCTCTGAGTAGCCTCTCACGACCCTGAAAATAAATATTTTAAAATTTAAAAAACCTAGACAATAAATTGGGACGTTTCCAACATCTTTCTTCTGTAAAAATACTACAATCTCTAGATGTTAATGCAACAAAAGAAATCCGTTAACTTTAAGGCCTCTCATAACTGCCCTCTTTTCCTCCTCCCTCCTCTCCTCTCTAAAAGTAAAACAGGTTATGTCTGCTCGCCTCTTCAAACTCCACCATGCCATTTTCTCAGGGAAACTCCCTGCACTGTAGGTGGGTCAACAAAATCAAGCTAGAGGTTCTCTCTACACATATTGATGGCTTACACATATTGATGGCTTTACACATATTGATGGCTTATTTCTTATCAGTAAAAGTATATTTCCTTCCTTCCTTCCACAAACATCTGGGCACACAGGGGGTGCAACTGTGAACAAGTGAGACAGTTCCCATTCTAGGTTTGGTGAGAGATTTAGATAAGTAAATGGGAAATTAGTGTTAGATGCAATGCAATGATGAAAAAAATGTAAGGTTGGAGGCACCCAACCCAAGCTTGGAGGGTCTGGAGGCTTCTGAGTAAGTGATATTTAAGCTGAGACATGAAGGATAACTGTGCCAGGTGAAGAGTTGGGATGGGGGAAAATAATGGGTAAAGTCAAAGGAACAATGCCTGGCTCCTATCCGCTGGCATATCCCCTTAGGATTCCAAACTATTCTCACTTAACTTCCCCATTGAGCCTCATAGATTTCAAAGACTATAATTCTCAGCAGGGTTGATTTTTTTTCCCCCCTTACCTGTAAGGAGTCCTGGGGCTTCACGCACTCACACTTCAAAAGATACTTTTTCTGATGCTTAGGGTAAACAGAAACTACTGCAAATTGCTGTTTGAAGACGCTTGCCTTCATTTAATTTCGGTGCTTGGGATTAAAATAAAAATTTTAGGCCGGGCGCGGTGGCTCAAGCCTGTAATCCCAGCACTTTGGGAGGCCGAGGCGGGCGGATCACGAGGTCAGGAGATCGAGACCATCCTGGCTAACACCGTGAAACCCCGTCTCTACTAAAAAATACAAAAAACTAGAAGGGTGAGGTGGTGGGCGCCTGTAGTCCCAGCTACTCGGGAGGCTGAGGCAGGAGAATGGTGTAAACCCGGGAGGCGGAGCTTGCAGTGAGCAGAGATCTGGCCTGGGTGTCACTCCAGCCTGGGTGACAGAGCAACACTCTGTCTCAAAAAAAAAAAATTTTAAATGTCACATTTCACTCCCCTTTCAATACACACCACAGGTGAACCTATTATTCAACCATTAGTTATTAGACTCCGGCATGTCTAACATGGTGCAATGAATTATTAAGGGATCTACATAATACAACTTTGTATCACATCTTCAAGGCTATGTGAGAGAAATTTACATTTTTTTCTTTTGGGCGAAGCATATGAAACCTGCTCAGAGGACAATCATTTATTTTTAAACTTTTTTTTTTTTTTTTAAGGAGGTTCTAGGGTTACTTACAGTAACTTTGATCAATGTCTATTTCCATTGCACTGTCAGAAAATTTATTTTAATTGCCAATATCGCATAAGCATTTTGTGCTAGATTTAACTTTTTTCTCGTTCATTTATCCACCAAATATTTACAGAGCACCTTTATTGTATTGTCCTGGGACTGAATGCAATATTTCACTGTTCCAAGAACAATGCTTTGTACACAGTGATTTATAAATATTAAACTAGAAAATATAAGAATATGCTAATCTCTAAATCTTCAAGTTTACAATATTTAATAAAGGGTAATTCAAAAACAAAGATTTTTCCAAGAAATAAAAAGCGAGAGGTGATATTCCAGATGTTTTTTAAATATGCTACGTAAGTCCTATTTCTGGATATTAACATGGAGAACAACTCAACAACTTTGTGGAAAAGTATAAATAGCTTTAAAAAAATCATCCTTTAAATAAAATCCAATTAATCTATCCCAGTAGGTATTTTTATATTGACTAACAACTTTCTTGAGCCTTAGTTTCCTCCTCTGTAAAAAGGGAGTTCATTCATTTATTAACAAAGAGTTACTGAATGCCTACCAAGTGCCAGGGACTGGTTTGGGCTTTGGGAGCACAGTGGTAAACAAAACAGATGTAATTCTTACCTTCCTGGTGCTTACATTCTAATGATAATACCCATCTCATGGAATTGTTGGAAAGATTGCATATTATGTAATTACAAGTATTTTGTGACTTGCAAAGTGCTATATAAATCCAAGGTTCTTGAATATGACTTATTCCTCTATCTTCCAGAATAGAAATCAGTAGGTATTAATAAAAATGATGGTTTGAGTAGATTAACTAGTTTTAACACTGCCACATTTCACTACTAGAAGTCAACAGTCATACACAACTCTAATTCATTCTATTCTATTTGTTCATTCCAATAATAATTTACCTAATTTAAGAAAATCATATTAATGTATGATATGAAACACTAAAAGACTGCCCACAAGAGGTTAATAGATAACCTTTATTGAGCCCATATACGATGTAACAAGTACTGTGCTATTCCTGGCTGAATGCAGAAGAAATATTACGTAATAATGTTTTATCACTGCAGTTTCTCAAAACAAACCACTTCATCACCATATGTACTACTTTTAAGATAAGTAATCGTCTACAATGTTTTTAATGACTGTTATTTTATAGCTATACCAATATTAATATTCTATAATTAATATCCTTATAACCAAATCTTTGCATGTACTATTTCCTCAAGTCTTACTGTGTTTTTCTACAAGAACAAAACAGTGTAAGAAAACAGCTTAAATTTAATAAAATGTGTGCCTTTATATTTTCAGACTTACTGGCACATTTTAAATATTTTCCCAGGCTGGGCACGGTGGCTCACGCCTGTAATCCTAGCACTTTGGGAGGCCGAGGTGGGTGGATTGCTTGAGCTCAGGAGTTCGAGACCAGCCTGGGTAACATGGTGAAACCCCATCTCTACTAAAACACAAAAAATTAGCCAGGCGTGATGGCACACGCCTCTAACCCCAGCTACTGGGGAGGCTGAGACACGAGAATCACTTGAACCTGGGAAGTGGAGGTTGCAGTGAGCCGAGATTGTGCCATCGCACTCCAGCCTGGGCGACAGAGCTAGACTCCGTCTCAATAAAAATAAATAAATAAATAAATAACTTTCCCAATGTTACCCAAAATTTCATAAAATGAATTTTAGGTTATGAAATTTTACATTCACAAAGGGTTAGGAAAATATAATTAAAATTTTGTCTAAGCTGTTTTTCTTTCCTTTTTTGGAAACGTCACAGGAAATATATATGGAATTAACTGCTTTTTATAATTGCTCTGGTCATGAATATAGGAAAAAGATGAGTATGCAAGAATATATTCACTGTATCAAAGTGTGAAATTAAAACAGGATTACAGGAATTGAAAATTGGAAATTCCTACTATCAGTCATCTTTGGTGAACATGATGCTTGTATGATCTATAGAATTCTACCTTGATAACCAACAAATTATCTCTATTATCTCAAAGATTATTAAACGTTGAGTCTGGTCTTTCTGGAACAAACATCCAGCATATACAGCAACTTGGGGAAGAAATACTGTTGATTAATGACAAAGCCTTATAATCTCCTGGGTGCAGTGAAATAAATTCCACAAATAAAAAGAAAGCATTTTAAATAGTATTCTTCTCAAATTATGAATGCTTCCTATATGCAATTTCCAACATGAATTAAGTGATCAGAGTGTATTCAGAATACTCCAAAAAAGAAACTGAGACCTTGGTATATATGTTTAAATTTTAATACTCAAGAGAACAAACGTAAGTTAAAACAGTATACAAATACTGCTGGCATAAGAAAAGAATATACACAAATTTGGATTCAAATGGGGTCATTATGTGAACCTAACAGGTTGTTAGGATGTAAGAATACATCCTATTCTTACATGTAAGAATACATCCTATTCTTACATGTAAGAATACATCCTAACAACCTGTTGAAGCCTTTTAATAAAGTAACAGATTTTAAATCAGATAGATATAAAAAGACTGAAGAAAGAACAGTAATTTTTCCTTAAATTCTCTTATCCATAAAGAATGGCAAACTCCATATGGACAGTAAAGTCAGAGGTTATCTAATTTATCAAGGCATTTTGAAGACATAAACGTAAAATACCTACTTTAAGCCCAAACAAGGTAAAAATAAGCGGCATTTCATTGTGCTCCAAAGTTTAATTTTACGTATCAGTCATGTTAACAAATTATAGCAAATAAAAATAAAAACATTTTCCATTTTTTTGAAAGTACACATCATTACTTCTCCCAGGTACTTCAGTAATTTAAGTTTAATACTCATTTCATTAAACATTAAACACAGAAAAGAATTTACAATATCTTGCACTATTAAGAAGAGATGGAAAGTTTTCCCAACTTCAACAGTGTAAAAGCTGTTTTTAAATTGTGAAAATTATTAGAAACACTAGCTCTCTAGGAGAATTTCAAAATATATCTGAAGAAACTAATTGTCTTTCGGATATTGTTTATTCAAACAAAACTTTTCGACAGGCGTGATGGCTCATGCCTGTAATCCCAGCACTTTGGGAGGCCCAGGCAGGTGGATCACCTGCAGTCAGCAGTTCAAGATCAGCCTGACCGACATGGTGAAACTCCATCTCTACTGAAAATACAAAAAAAATTACCTGGGCCTGGTGGTGGATGCCTGTAACCCCAACCACTCAGGAGGCTAAGGCAGGAGAATCGCTTGAACCCAGGAGGCAGAGGTTGCAGTGAGCTGAGATTGTGCCACTGTACTCCAGTCTGGGCAACAAGAGCGAAACTCCATCTCAAAAAACAAAACAAAACAAAACAAAACAACACCAAAACAAAACAAAACCCACTTTTATTTTGGAAGGGTAAGCTATGTATAAATAAAAATTCATTCAACATGAATGTAATTGGAGAAATTCCCTACTGTTGAAAAATAGTAATGTATAAACTGACTTCCAATTATTCAAATAAACCTTTTTTTTCTTTTTTCTTGAGATGGAGTCTCTCTGTCGCCCAGGCTGGAGTGCAGTGGTGCAATCTCAGCTCACTGCAACCTCCGTCTCCCGGGTTCAAGCGATTCTCCTGCCTCAGCCTCCTGAGTAGCTGGGATTACAGGCATGTGCCACCACGCCCAGCTAATTTTGTATTTTTAGTAGAGAAGAGGCTTCACCATGTTGGTCAGGCTGGTTTCGAACTCTTGACTTCGTGATCCACCCACCTTGGCTTCCCAAAATGCTGGGATTGCCCGACCTCAAATAAATAATTCTTTGGTTAATTCTGGAATTTTTGTCAGATGCCTGTGGGATACTTTTATTCCTGATCACATTCAACACAAACCTTAGTGTTTATATACTGTAAACAACATAAATTACATATTGTAAAATCTACTAGGATTCATAGGTTGACTACAATTCCATTTACATTTTGCTTTAAGTTCTAAAAGTTACTGATGAAGAAGTGTTATTTGGTTTTATAAGGGAATACTTGATAGAATTCTTCCTGTCTGAAAAGATGCATTAAATATTTCTGATCACTAAAAAGTAAAGCTTCCAGCACCTCTCGAACATTGACTTCACTTTCCAAAGATGTATCTATCATCTCTCTCAATGCCCAAGTCAACAGTCGAGCTAAACTAAGAATTTGGTGACTGTTTCTTTAAAGAAGAGAAGCATCAGTTCTCCCTTGCACTCATCTTTGCCTGCACACATCTTTGTTTTTTATCTGTACTCTTCAGGCAAAAGATCACTTATCTTTATGGAAAGTTTTCTTGCTTTGTAATCTATAGAACATTAGTAGCCAGCTTAAAATGCTTACTCTATGATTGTACATTTGTGTAAACTATTATGTTTTTCTTTAGAAAACACATTTTAGTTTAAAACAGAGAAACACAAACCTGAATACTGAGTAACCTATAACTGACAATACTGTAAAGTTATTTAAAACACTCTTAAAACTTCTCAGAGTACATTAACAACTTTTAAATAGTCACCATCCCTTAAAAATAAATTATTTACAAGTATCACCTTAGGTCGATGGAGTTTATGCAGTCATACCATGATCGGGATATGCCTCTTGAGGGTGTGTGCCTACCGTGCAGAAAACCTTGAACATATCTTGTCTACTTGCCATTGGAAAACTGAAGGCAGCATAACTTTATTAAAGAAAATTAACCTAGTTGGGAGAAATTAATTAAAATTGGTATTATGCTATCTAGAGAAAAATTCTTTAATTTTTTAAAGAATTTTTCATGGTAGAATTTCATGATAGAATTTTTACATAGCATAACTAAATTATTTCAGTAGCATCTTAATTTTAAAGTTGTTAAAACATAATTCTGATGTTTCACATTATTGTAATGTAAAATGTCAGATCTGCACTTATAGGAAATTACATTATAAAAATTATTTTTAATATGCTAAAAGCTACTAAACCAGTTTCCCGTCACATTGCACAACATGTGAAATATAAGGTGTCTAAGTTTTTATAGATAATATAAAAAATTGTTAACGTTTATACTTCAGTAAGTTAATTTGCTGTTTTTTTTTTTTTTTTTTTACCAAAAATATTGCTGACAAAATATTACTAATGTAAATATAAGCCACATGAAACAATCAGTTCCTTCCGATTTGGAAAGCTTAAAAAAAATAAATAATAAGAATTCTACCTAACACAGAGTAATGCCAAGCTAGTCAGCAGCAGTCATGACTTAGTATTGTTGGATCAGGCAATTCTGATCAGAACATTAAATTAGATGCCTTTTGTGGGACAAGTGCCAAACCGTTGTTTTTTGTTTTTTGTTTTTTGTTTTTTTTTTAACCCAAAATGCAATGACCTAATAGTAAGAGCACCATCGTTGGTATTAGCAGGTATATGAACTCCATATTTAATACATATTCAAAAATAGAGCAACTATTGTTAAAATTCTTGTAGTGTTAAGTAACTTTTACATTTCCTGCAACAGGCAGATGTTAACAAAGATGCTATAGACTGAAAATCATATACATGTCTCTTATTAATAAAAACCTTGCAGTGATTTTACAACTGTTTGCTTCAGAAGGGCTCCTTCTGAATTCAGATATGTGAATTCTGATGAACCCTTTCCTCATCCCAACCTCCATCCTCACTATCCGTAGTGTCTGCACCTATTTAGACAGACACAAACAGGAGAAACTTTTAAGATGTGAAGCTAACACATTCACTCTTCTTTTTCTCTTTTTTTATAATGACTATGTATTTATTTTCTAGGTTTCTTACTTCCGGTCATGACGAAATAATGGTCATCATCTTCCTTTTTCTTTGCAGTAGGTTTTTTATCTCCACTATCTGCATCCTTAACAGATAAGGGTGGTTTCCTGGTTGAAGCTGGGGTTTTGCCACTTTTGGGAGGCCCTTTAGTTGAATGCTGGCCCTTAGCGACAGTCTGTGCTGCCTTCGGCGCAGTTTGTGTTTTGATAGAAGACTGGGGAAGGCTCACGATGGACAATGGGGTCCGGCCAGGAGACTTCGAGGAGCTGGGTTCTGTCTTCTGAAAAGTACTTTTATTCTGAGGCTGCTTTTTGGTAACTGAAACTATATTCTTATCTTTTGATTTCTGTGTAGCTTTTCCAGGAGAAACTGAGGACACAGAAACTGGCTGATTTAAATTCAAGGCCGATTTAAGTTTCTGTGCTGGGACTGGCCTTGCTTGTGGGGCACCATTGGATGGTTGAGACTGTGTTCCTAGACCCGTGGCTATGTTTTTGGAACTGGATTTTGTCATTTTTGCAGAGGACTGGAAAGAAGGTTTAGGTCTTACAGGTGTATTTGCTTTAGGTAGCTTGGGACACTTTGAGGATGAATTTGAATGTGCAGCTAAGTGAAATACTGCACTATCTCTGGAAGAAATATGATTATGTTTCAAATACTTAGGTTGAGTTTTTCCAGAACACTTATTTGGCAAAAGTGTGGACTCAGGCAGATCTGTTGAATTCTGGGCTGGAATAACCTTGGCCTTAGGGGTACTGGGGGATGCAATACATTTTCTTGGTGACTCAGATATACAAGGTGCAGTTCTTGGTAAAGCTGGTGAAGAAGTGTTTTTACCTACTGGATTTAATGAAGCAAGTGAAGATGATGCATTATTTGAAGGAGGCTGCGGTTTCTTTGTTATGCCTCTTGAAGACTTGAGCTTGGGATGAGACGATGCTGAGGGAGAATGTGGCGATTTAGAACGGACTGACATAGGGCCCAGATTAGCTCCTTTCAGTGAAGATGGTGGCACCAATGCACCTGGTGGACGTCCCTGTTTTTCCTTGCTTTTTGGAATACGAACTGGCATGCTGGGTTTTGAATTTTGTTTCTGAAACATGTTAACTGCTGACAAAGGATTCATTTCAGGAGGCTGAGGTGTTCTGGCGGGCGAATCAGGTACACTTTCATTAGAAACTCCTTTTTGAAATGCTAAAATTTTTTGTTCCAGTGTGGCAAACTGTAATATTCGACAGGGGTCATATTTAAGCAAAAATCCTTGAAGAGTATCCCAGCCTCCACCAACGCGAACCATGACATGTTTTCCATGAAGCATCTGCCCCCAAAAGGAAAATAAAAAGTAAAGCTGTAATACTGTGAGATTTACAGTTACAATTCATTAGCAGATACAATATGTGATGTCTGAGATCTATGAAATTCAGAGCATTTGCCAACAGCCTCACTACAAATTGACAGTTTCTTTCTTGTTATTAATATAATAAATTTAACTCACATCGAATTATGCAACTAACGATACAAAATCTTCCTATTTGTGGGCCGGGCGCGGTGGCTCACGCCTGTAATCCCAGCACTTTGGGAGGCCGAGGAGGACGGATCAAGAGGTCAGGAGATCGAGACGATCCTGGCTAACAAGGTGAAACCCCGTCTCTACTAAAAATACAAAAAATTAGCCGGGCGTGGTGGCGGGCGCCTGTAGTCCCAGCTACTCGGGAGGCTGAGGCAGGAGAATGGCGTGAATCTGGGAGGCGGAGCTTGCAGTGAGCCGAGATCGCACCACTGCACTCCAGCCTGGGCGACAGAGCGAGACTCTGTCTCAAAAAAACCAAAAAAAAACAAAAAAAAAAACTTCCTATTTGTAAGAAAAGTATTTACATATAACTTGCATCCTAAAAATAAGATATCCTGGCTCTGCCAATATATCTCAAGTTGGGTTTTAGGGCCCTGTCCATTCAGCAGGCAAATCTGCACAACTGTATGAGATTACCCACAAATTTTAACTCTAAGTCCTATGCTCTGTGTGCTACCACATCATACTGCCTTAAAACAGAAAGCTAATTAAAAGAAAATGCATGTAAATGTTTCTGTATGAGCTAGGTGGGGCTGAGGAGGTAATAATAATACGTGAAATAGAAGAAAATATGGATGGTGAAATTATATTTTTAAATACTTTTATATTATTTTCCTAAATTGGAAATAAGACAGCTTCTGTATGAGAAGTGGACAGGATGATGAACAGGTGAAATTTCAATCTCCTTACCAGCAAAAGGAACAATTAATCAACTGTAGATAGGACAAAGGAAGGAAATGAAAATATGTATCAGCATACTGGTATACATACTGATTCTGTGTCAATGAGAAAAATATTTTCTGTTTAATGTCCAAGGCTTGTATTATTATAAACTGTACAGTTTTTTTTTTTTTTTTTTTTTTTACTATGGATACTCAATCTTATTAGATGCTTTGTTTTTTCTTCTTATGATGGAACATTCCTTTTTCTAAGAAAATTTGAGAAATAAGTTCCTTGAGGTATACAAGGATTTTTCCCCTATTATATTCACTGTCTAAATAATCTTAGCTATCCTGAAGTTAGTTGTTTGCTGTGTGATGAGTGTTTACCTAAATTCATTATATACTCATGAAAGAAATTACTCCATTTTCCTTGTTCAGTGAAATCCTTCCATTAATAGCATCTTTTCCAATGTTTTTAAAAGTAAAAGGGGAGCAAAAGGTTAGTGAAACAATAAATCCAATTTCAAAACAGTATTTATGTGTAAATAAAATGTAAATAATGGACTTACTCTTATAAAGAGTATTTTATCCCCTAGTCGGTACCGTCCTTCAGACAAATACTCAATAGAAAATCGATGAGAACAACTACAAGGAGGATCCTCAGCAATATGTTTAACCTAAGATGATGAATAAATAAAATTTAGTGCTTGTTACAAAAAGCATTTTGTTTAAAGTGCAATATTATTTGATAGCCAAGGAAAACCAAACTTAAAAATAAAAATTCTAGGTTCAACGATGTAATTGCTTCTCCCGTGCTTGTTAACAAATATTGAGATTAGACATTGCTAATCTAACATAAAAGCCACAATCTTCCCAGCACGACTTTGTGGTAAAGAAATTCTTATTTTCCCCAGTTTTACCAAAGAGGTTAAACTTGCCTGAGATCATACAGCTAGTAAGTAGCGGAGCCAGGTTTCAGATCCAAACAGCCTAGCTGGTGTCTCTCTCTCTCTCTCTCAGTGTCTCTCTCTCTCTCTCTTTTATTTTTCTCTCTCTCCCTCCCTCCCTCCCACCCACCCTTCATCTTCGAACACATAACACAGTGAGGTCAATTAACACATTTGTTGAGTTTTGGGAAACATACGAGTTCGTTACTAAGCTTGACTTTGTTTTAAGCCCTGAGTTAATAATACATGTCAAATCAAAGACAGGCCAGTCAGATAAAGGCTAAGTAGGAATTTTCACTTGTCCCTTAACAGTGTACTAAACTAATATTGTGGGGGAAATATCTAGATTTGCTCAAATTTATTATTAAAATTGACAGAAACGTATTCACATCTATTCTCTCAAGACTGGGTAAAATTCTTAAAATTTTCAATTCAAGGTGCATTTCTCTAAAAGTGCTCTGTTTCAATAGCCTGCTAAGGAAATAGGAGTTGGCATGGGGGAACTCTACTTCAGCCAGTCAAGAAGCTTACAGAAATTTTTATTATTATAAATATTTTTAAATAGTAGAACTGCAGTAAATATAAAAACAAATTTAAGAATTATATATTCAAAACATGGAAATATAAATATATTAAGTAAAGATATTTGTTGAAATATCTATGACTGAAAAAAGTCACACATCAGCCACTGTGGAAAATATTTGGCTTTTCCTAAAATTATGTTTTTGAAAAAGGAAGGTCATGAATGTTTTTTTCAATTACTGCCACACACAATTTATCAAAGCGAATTCATATAACTAAACTTAGGCATGATATTAAAGAGAGTCTCTTTAGATATGCCTAATTTAGCTGAGCACCAATAGAAATTTATATGATTGTCTTAAATATCTACCTAAATCAAATGAACACTTGTGGATTCACTAGGGCCTGATAAGAAAGGTCCAGAATTTATTTTCCTGTATCATGTATTTAACAAAATAATGTGCTTATAAACAAATAGAACTGATTTTCATAAGTCACCCAATCAAGTTTATCTTGTTCACATGCACACGTGCACATGTGCATCTACGTTCATACCGACACACACATCATGCACATAAAATGGTGAAAAATAAACTGAACTCTGGGAAAGGGCTTACAGTTATTAGAACCATGTTGATACATTAGTTAACCAAAGTAATCTGAAAGGAGATATATCTTTTAGTCACCACTTTCTGTCTGTAAAAATTTCCTAAGTATACAGAATTGCAGTTGTATATTTTGTAACAGGACTCTAAATCATGAATCAGATAATAATTGTTCCTTATTTTCAACAAAGATCTGTGTAGATCACGTATTTACAGGTAGACATTGAATGTATTCATATAGCACATATATATTTAGACAAATGTTTCTTTTTAGTTTTCATAACAAGAATGTAGATATAAGAAGGCATATCTTTTCCTTGTTTAAGATACCTGAAGCTCACTTATATTGAGCAGTACAAATCAGCACTAACCCACAATCAGAACAAGGCATGAGCCTAAAAGAAATAAGAGCTGTAGGTAAGAAATGATTTCTTCTGATTTTATTACATAATTTACATCATAATACTGAAGGAAATAGCTAAGGAAATAAAAATAATCTACAAAAGTACTATATTACTATTATTTTCATTCTCATTTCTGTACAGTTTGTCTGTATATACATATTTTACACAAAATAAATGTTTCTTGTTGCTACATATTCTTCATAATGATCACAATGATTATCCTGTTAAGATTATGAATCCTAATTTGCCAAACCATTGCCCTATTTGAGGGTATTTACATTGCTTTCAATTTTTCACCATTCTAAGTCCTAATGCAATAAACACTTTCATTTATGCTACTTTTTCCCTCTTCAACTACAATCAAAATGAAAAAGTAATATTTTTGTAGCTCTTAATATTTGTCCATTTCTTTTTCAAAAGTTTACATCATTTTCCATTGCCAACAGTAAACCCTAAATACAGTTTACTAGAATTTAAAAGCACCAGGCTTCATAATTTTAAAAAATCTTGCTAATGGGGCAAATGGCAAATGGTATTTCATAGCTGTTATAATCTGATTTCCTCAATTATCAGCAAGTTTCGACACTGCACTATCTTCCTGTGTGAACACAGACCTTGCCCACTTATTTACTACAATGATTTTCTTATCAAACTGTGTAAGGTCTTTATATAATAGGGAAATGAAAACACTGTATTTTCCACTTGATACAAATATTTTTCCAATGTTTCCTTTTTATTTAATTATCATTCTTTAAGGTTACATGAGTTTTAAATTTTATTTTCTACCTACTGCATTCTTTCTGCTTCCCATATTGATATTGACAATCATTATATATATTATATATATATAAAATATATACACACACACACCAATAGCATAATGTAGGTAGATACTCTGGCCAGATAAGAGTTGTTCATTCTGACATGTTCTTAATCTGTCTTGCAAGGTTATCTGATAGTTTTACTATAGACTTTTATTACATTAAACAAAACAATCAAGGCAATACTTTTAAAATGTTTATTAGTAATGATTTATTCATTATTTCTTAATTTTGTGTATTTCACACTTTCATAAAATGCTACAGTCCAAACAACAGTCTAAGCAGAAAATGTTCATGCTCAGTTCACCTTCATTGTTCACACTGTAGTCACTGTAGAAGACCCACAACCCAAGGAAGAGCAATTCTATTAACTTCTACCTAATGAACAGATAACGTTAAGAAGACTATCCAGTTGTAACTTATCATCTAACAAGTTTGGATATATTCTGGAGGAGAGAATTCTCAAAAAAAAAAAAAAACCCATCAATATTCCCTCACAACTTTCCCTCCTCCTGTATTCTCCATCTACTTAGAGAAACCTTGGAAATCACCCTAGATTCTCTCTTTCTCACACAATCAGTCACTAATTCCTGTCAATTCTTCTAACAATTCCTCCTAAATATGTCTTATATTTGTTCCTTTTGCTTCATCCCCATTACTGCTGCTCAAGTTCAAGCTCTCATCTTACGCCTGGATTATTACCATAAAACCAATATCACCTCTACATGACCATGAGAATATTCCTTATAATTTGCAAAACAGATTACAATACTACCAGACTGAAAAAAGAATCAATGAATTCTTGTGGCCTATAGTGCTCTTCATGATGAGTTCCAATCTGTTTGCCCCACCACTCAACTACACATTTATTCCTCATCATACACACGCAATAACAAATCACCTTTAAAATATAATGCCCTGAATTCATCAGAGAATGGAGAATAGTACTGGTTTATATTCTGAATAAGAAATACTTGCTTATAAAAACAGCATCACCTGTAGCAAACTAGAAGTGCTTAAAACTATGAGACTTCAAGGTATCATGGTCAAAAGAAAGTGTGGCAGCTACTTACAGCTTCATGTAGCTCTTCATGCTGACAGCACGATTTTGGAATGGTGATGGAATCTTCAGGCCCAGAAGTATTAAGCAAGGTCTCTTCTAACTCAATTTCTTTCTCAAGTTTTACTAACACTGGTGGCTCAACCCCATATCTGAAAACCAACCAGGAGATCTGATTATTCAAGCAAAGTTGACCCAGGTACTTGCCTGCACATCAAGATAGATTTTCTTTCTGAAGTAAAGTCTATATGCTCCTTTTCTACCAATTGTTTCACTGGGATATTTGAAAATGCTGTTTAATGTCTCATAGATTGCAAAATATCTACATTATAATCCTCACATCATAGCACATATTTGGGTTGCAGGATGCTCCCAATATTCTACCTGGGATCCTGAAAGATAGCTTTCAAATCACCTGGTGAGTAACGACAGAACTGAAGTAGGTATGGGGGACACCGCGCCTTGGCCTTCTGCCAGATCCTCTCTGTGTTCAGAGGACTTGCTTTGACTTCAACTGCCTTAGACTACATGCTCTTACCCTATCCCTAATCTAAAAAATTGAACAGTAAATGCAGTTTAACAGTAAATGAAGACAAGCTATATTGAGACCTCAGATGTTTACATATGCTCATGCAAACAGAACAAAGTTGATAAAGAAACAAAAAATAGCAAATTAATTTAAAGCAATTTTTTAATTTATAAAAAATAGTGTTCTAAAATTCCGTAGATTTAAAATGTTTATAACATTGAAATTCTGAAATATGGTGAAATACATACCTTGACACAATTCGACCAATTTCAAGAAGACAAAGATACACCTGTCTTGGATCTTTGTGCAAAACTGTGGAAAATAAAACCACTTATTTTATACAGCAAAATTAAGTATGGAAACATATTTCTAGTATGGAAGAAGAGAGTTAAATTTAAAAAAAATGATGAAGACAGTGGGTTTACTAGTTCAGAAAAAATGAAGAAAAGGCACTTTCATTTTTTTCTACTTATTATTTTCGACAAATTAGTTTTAAAAAAACCAGCTAACAAGAACAGAATGAAAAATTACCATGGACCTTCATTTGCACAGCATTTAAAGTCTAAAAAATTGAGGGCTTAGTAACATTACTTATGTTTCAGATCTTTCAACAAGAGATACCATTAAAAGATATATAGTACCTCGATTTTATTTTAAGCTATCTTTAGCATTGAATTATGTGTTAATACCTTTCTCAAACTCTTACAATGAGGAGAAAGTACTTCCTAACTCATTCTAAGATGACAGTATTACCCTGATACCAAAGGTAGCCAGATGAAGACATCATAAGAAAACGAAAACCCAGTATGTCTTATGAATATAGATACAAAAATCCTCAATGAAATACTGGCAAACCAAATCCAGCAGCATATTAAAGGATTATATACCACGCAAGTGTCATTTATGCCAGAAATAGTTCAATATAAGAAAATCAACCAATGCAATATACTATTAGCAAAGAAAAAACACACACAATTATCTCAAGAGATAAAGAACCATTTCACAAAATCCAACCATTTCATGATTAAAAAAAAAAAAAAAAAGACTGAACAAACCAGGAAAAAAAGGAAGTTTCTCAGTCTAATAAAGGGCATCTAGGAAAAACCCACAGCCATTATCATTCTTTCTTTTTTTTTTTTTTTTTTTTTTTTGAGACAGAGTCTCGCTCTGTCGCCCAGGCTGGAGTGCAGTGGCGCAATCTCAGCTCACTGCAAGCTCCGCCTCCCGGGTTCACGCCATTTTCCTGCCTCAGCCTCCCGAGTAGCTGGGACCACACAGGCGCCCACCACCTCGCCCGGCTAATTTTTTGCATTTTTAGTAGAGACGGGGTTTCACCGTGGTCTCGATCTCCTGACCTTGTGATCCGCCCGCCTCGGCCTCCCCATTATCATTCTTAAAGGTAAAAGATTGTAAGTCTCCCGCTCAAGACCAGGAAAAGACAAGGACGTCCACTGTTATTATTTCTATTCAGCATTGTATTGGAGGTTGTAGCCAAGACATTTATGCAAGAAAAATAAATAAATCGTATCTAGACTAGAAAGGAAGAAGGAAAACTACCTCTATTAACAGATAACATAGGCCAGACATGGTGGCTCACACCTATAATACTAGCACTTTGGGAGACTGAGGCGGGAAGATTGCTTGAGGCTAAGAGTTTGAGACCACCCTGGGCAACAAAGTGAGACTCTGTTTCTACAATTTTTTTTTTTTAATTAGCCAGGCATGGTGGCACACACTTGTAATCCCAGATACTCAAGAGGCCGAGGCAGGAGGATGAATTGAATCCATGAGTTCAAGACTACAGTGAGCTATTATCATGCCACTTATACTCCAGTCCTGGGTGACCGAGTGAGACCCTGTCTCAAAAAACAAAGCAACAAAAACAAAACAAAAAAACAGGTAACATAATCCTATGTATAGAAGAAAACCCTGAAGAATCTACAAAATAACTGTTAGAGCTAATAAGCAAGTTCAGCAAAGTTGTGGGAGATAACATCAACACACAAAAATTAGTTGCATACACTAGAAATGAACAGTCTGAAAGTGAAATGAAGAAAGTAATTCCACTTAAAATGGCTTCAAAAAGAACAAAGTACTTAGAAGTAAACCTAATCATAGAATTGTAACACTTGTACACTGAAAACTACAAAACACTGTTGAATGAAATTTTAAAAGATTATAAATAAAGACATCTCATGTTCATGGATTGGAAAACAACATTCCCCCAATCGACCTACAGATTCAGTGTAATCCTTATCAAAATTACAACAGCCCTTTTTTTTTCCCAGAAATGGAAAAGCTGATGATCAAATTAATATGGGACTCCAAAGGCACAGAAAAGCCTAACCAATCTAGAAAAAGAACAAAGTTGGAGACTCACACCTCCCAATTTCAAAACTTACTATAAGCTACAGGAATCAAGACAGTGTATCATTGGCTTAGGGATAAATGTACAGATCAATGGAATGGAAATGAGTGTCCAGAAATAAACCCATACATTTATGTACAATTAATTTCAACAAGATGTTAAGACAATTCAATAAGGAGAGAACAGGTTTTTCAACAAACTGTGTTGGCACAACTGGACATCTACATGCAAAAGAATGAATTGGAACCCCTACCTCCCACCATATACAAAAACTAACTCAAAATAGATCAATGACCTAAAACTAAGAGGCACCAACTGTAACATTTATAGAAGAAAATATAGGTTAAAAATACGTATGACTTTAATTAGGCAATGGATTTTTAGATGACCAAAAGTATGAATAAGCAAAAAATAAAAATTAAAAAAAAAATTAAAAAAAAAAAAAAAAAAAAAAGTCACCAAAATTTAAAATTTTCATATATCAAAGGACACTATCAAGAAAGTAAAAAAATAACCCAAAGGCTAGGAGAAAATATTTACAAATCCTATCTAATATGGCCTAGTATCTAGAATATATAAAGAATTCTTGCAAGCTGACAAAAAGGGTAAATGACCCAATTGTTTAAATAGGTAAAGGATTTGAATAGACAGTCTCCAAAGAAGTTATACAAGTGGTTAACAAGCATATAAAAGGATGTTCAATGTCCTTAGGGAAATGCAAATCAAAACCACAACAAAATACTGCTTCACACCCACTAGCATGGTTATAATAAAAACAAAAACAGGCAATAACAAGTATTGACAAAGATGTGGAGAAACTGGAACGCATGGGCACTGCTGGTGGAAATGTAAAATGGTCCAGCCACTTTGAAAATAGCTCCTCAAAAAGATAAACAGAGTTACCATATGACCTAGAAATTCCACTCCTAGGCATATATCTGAAAGAATTAAAAAATATGTTTACGGTCGGGCGCAGTGGCTCACGCCTGTAATCCCAGCACTTTGGGAGGTCGAGATGGGCAGATCACGAGGTCAGGAGATTGAGACGATCCTGGCTAACACGGTAAAACCCTGTCTCTACCAAAAAATACAAAAAATTAGCTGGGCATGGTGGCGGGTGCCTGTAGTCCCAGCTACTCAGGAGGCTGAGGCAGGAGAATGGCATGAACCCGGGAGGCAGAGCTTGCAGTGAGTCGAGATTGTGCCACTGCACTCCAGCCTGGGTGACAGAGCAAGACTCTGTCTCAAAAAAAATAAATAAATAAGAATGTTTACCTCAAAATTTGTACACAAATGTTCACAGCAACATTATTCACAATAGCCAAAGAGTGGAAACAATCCAAATGCCCACTAGCCGATTAATGGATTAAAAAAATATGGCATAGCTATACAATGGAATATTAGTCTACCATAAAAAGGAATGAAGTACTGTTACATGCTACAACATAAATGAACCACTGTGCTAAGTAGAAGAAACAGACACAAAAGGCCACATATTGTATGATTCCATTTATATGAAACATCAAGAATATGCAAACCCATACAGACAGAGAACAGGGTTTGCCTTGGCACGGGGGAAGAGAATAACTGGGACTAATTGCTAATAGGTATAGATTTTCCAGAAATGTTCCAAAATTAGATAGTAGTAATGATTGTACAACATAGTGAATATACTAAAAACCATTGAAATGTACATTTTAAAATTATAAATTTTACATTATGTACACAGCATATCTCAATTTTTATGCTACTACAAAAGAAACTAATACACTTAAAAATGGTTAAATGGTTAAGATAGTAATTTTTTTTTTTTTTTTGAGTCTCACTTTCACCCAGTCTGGACTGCAGTGGCGTGATCTTGGCTCATTGCACTACCAGGTTCAAGCAATTCTCCTGCCTCAGCCTCCTGAGTAGCTGGGACTACAGGCATGCACCACCATGCCCAGCTGATTTTTGTATTTTTGTAGAGACGGGGTTTCACCATGTTGCCCAGGCTGGTCTCGAACCCCTGACCTCAGGTGATCTGCCTGCCTCGGCCTCCCAAAGTGCTGGGATTACAGGCGTGAGCCACCGTGCCCAGCCTAAGATAGTAAATTTTATGTGCATTTTAATACAATATTAAAAATAAAAATAAATTTAAAAGGAAATGCAATATATAGGTAAACAGGGATTCTTAAAATATTTTTTAAAAAGGCCTGATCATAGAACATATGCTAAATGCAATGATATAGTAGTAGTTATGGATCATCTACCTTTCTGTTCCAGTTCTTAAAGTTAGAAAGTCTAGGAAATTTCTGAATCCTAATCTAATCATGTGCAATATGTGCATGAATTGCATGTGCCCTGATTCTCTCAATAAAAATGGTAATTGTTCTTTGACTTATGAATAGCATCTATTATACACCCCAAGCACAAAGTATACTCTTTCAAAGCAATAAAAAGCCTACCTTTGAGTTTAAAATTCATACCAACAGAGGAATTTATCCTAAAATAACAGCAGAAAACTTTCCAAACCTGGAGAAAGATAAGTATCCAGGTAATGAAAGGACAATGCTCACCAAAAAGATTCAACTCAAACAACACTACCTCAAGATATACTAAAATGAAACTGTCTAAAATCAAAGATGGAGAAAGGATACTGAAAGCAGTGAGAGTAAAGAAGCAAACAACATTTGAGGAAGTTCCTATATGGCTAGCAGACGACTTCTCAGCAGAAACCTTACAGGCCAGGAAAGCATGAGATAATCTATTTAAAGTACTAAGGAAAAAATGACAACCAAGCATAGTGTACCTAGCAAAACTATCCTTCACTAATGAAAATGATAAACATTTTTCCAGACCCCACCTCTGCAAAAAATAAAAAATAAAAGCCACAAAAAACTGAGGGAGTTCATCACTACCAGACTTGTCTTACAAGAAATGCTAAAGAAAGTTATTCAATATTTAAAAAGATGTTAATGATTAACACAAAAGTAGCAGAAACTATTAACTGGTAAAAGTAAATACACAAATTCAGAGTAATCTAATACTATAATGGTGATATGGTTATGTGTGAAACATATGTTTATGAGACAAAACTATTACAAATTATAGATTTGTTAAGAGATAAATATTTTTAAAAGTAAATTTAAAAATAAAAAATGTAAAACATTGGGGAAAACAAAAAAAAAACAAAAAAAAACAAAAAAAAAACCAAGAATGTCAACAACATCACTTACCTAAACCTTCAGATTCAAAGAGGTAAGTTTCATCAACCCCAATGTCCCTACACCAGTGAAGGAAGTTTGCGGTATTGTCCCGAGCAAAGAATGAACCTGATGCAGCATCTTTCTTACAGGGCACTTTTCTCGCTGGAAAATTCTGGAAAAGATAAAAGAATAATTTCAAAAATGTATCAAGGATATTTTCATTAAACAGTCATTTTGATATTACTAAATAAATGTTCAATCCATCTCCTGTAACCAAAAAGTACACAACTTTGGAGAAAAAAGATACTTTTGAAAACTATTTTAGTTTACTTTAAAGCAGAGGTCCCCAAACCCTGGGCCACAGACTGGTACCGGTCCGTGGCCTGTTAGGAACCAGGCCGCACAGCAGGAGGTGAGCAGTGGGTAAGCAAGCATTATCACCTGAACTCTGCCTCCTATCAGATCAGCAGCAGCATTAGATTCTCACAGAAGCTCGAACCCTATTGTGAACTGTGCATGCGAGGGATCTAGGCTGCGTGCTCCTTATGAGAATCTAATGCCTGATGATCTGAGGTTGAGCAGTTTCATCTCAAACCCCCCCACCCAGCCCCAAATCTGTGGAAACACTGTCTTCCATTAAACCAGTCCCTGGTGCCAAAAAGATTGGGGACTGCTGCTTTAAAGTATATTCCAGAAAAATGATTCCTAGAAAAACAATTTGGTCAAAATTAGCAGTAGGATCAAGCATCTCTCAGCTCTTTCTTTTTAAAATGACATAAGAATCTTAAATTAAAATAAAAACTGACAGCCTAATAATTGCAAAGTACTCTCAACTGTATGTCTCTCTACACATAGTTCAATATAAACCTCAAATTATTGCTATGTTAAAAGTTAAGAGATGGGTATGATGACTCACTTGTAATCCCATCACTTTGGGAGGCTGAAGCAGGGTTGCTTGAGGCTAGGAGCTCAAGACCAGCCTGGGCAACATAGTATGACCTCATTTCTATAAAATATTTTTTTAAACATTAGGCAGGTATGGTGGCACGTAGCTAAAGTCCCGCTGCTCAGGAGGCTGAGGTGAGAGCATCACTTGAGCCCAGCAGTTCCAGGATGCAGTAAGCTATGATCATGCCACTGTACTCCAGCCTGGGCAACAGAGCAAGACTCTTTCTCAAAAAAAAAAAAAAAAAAAAAAA